>NC_041052.1:2152254-2417697 GCF_900634775.1 Gouania willdenowi
TGGGTTTTGGAGTAAATTTTTGTATTTTTGTGTTTTTTTCTGTATTGTTCCATAATTTTCTATGATTTTGGAGAATGTTTGTGTATTTTTGTTGTACTTTTGTGTATTTTCTATCATTTTATTTGTTTTTGGAGTCATTTTTGTCTACTTCTGTTGACCTCTTGGGGTTTTGGAGTCAATTTGTGAACTTTTGTTAATTTTTTGTATATTTTGGAATCATTTTCCACATTTACTTTGTCGGCTACACAAACATAGACTGAGGACTACACCAGTTCTTCATGTGTGCAATAGTTTGTGAATTAAATGGTGAAAGGAGAGCACTGCAATGATTCAGGTCTATCAATGATGTAACTCTGCCCTCCAGGAAGTGAAACCACGGATACGACTGTCAGTGCAATAGTAGAAGTATTGATCTTTGTGGTCCTGGAGGGCTACAGTGCTGCGTCTCACAGATGTGTACATGCTCATCAGATGGAGGTAACTTTATGCAGCTCGCTCCTAACCAATGAATGGGCCATTCATATTAAAATACACACATTCTGCTTAGCAAGCAGCTAGCTTTAGCTCTTTCTGTATTTAATCCTGTTCACACTGCAGATGTTCTCATTACCTGCTATTTATTACAACATCTGGATTGGCCTCACTCAGATAGTCAGGTGGATGTGGCCTTTTCTGCCATTTTGATTGTTTATGGAGTTATTTTTGTCTACTTTTGTTGTCCTTTAAGAGTTTTGGAGTCATTTTGTGGATATATGTTTTTCTTTTTTGGATTTTTCTGTCATTTTGTTTGCTTTTTCTGTTATTTTGCTCGTTTTTGTTGTCCTATTGAGTTTTTAGAGTAATTTTTGTGTAATTTTGTTGTACTTTTGTGCGTTTTCTGTCATTTTCTTTGTTTTTGGACTCATTTTTGTCTACTTTTAATGTCCTTTAGGGGTTTTGGAGTCAATTTGTGTAGTTTTGTTGTTCTTTCGTGTATATTTCTCTCATTTAGTGAAACTGTGGATACGACTGTCACTGCAATAGTAGTCCTGGGTGCTACAGTGCACAGATGTGTCCGTGCTCTGAGCCATGTGAATCAGACGTAGGTCTGTCGTAACCATTGTATTATATATATGTTCCATAATAAAATACACACATTCTGACTTAGCTAGCAGCTAGCTTGAGCTCTTTCCGTATTTAATCCTGTTCACACCGCAGACGTCCTCATTACCTGCTATTTATTACAACATCTGGATCGGCCTCACTCAGAAACAAATACTCGGGTTGATGTTGAAAGTGAATACCCTGTCAGTCTCCTCACATTGGAATTCAGTTAGCAAACAGTGGTAATGGATGGCCAGAGAAAGGATGCCACCCACAGCACCATCTGGCTAATGCCCCGTCCTCTGCTTATGAATTACACTAAATTGAGCCCAGGAGAGAGAAGCCACATGTTCATTATAAAAGCTGCAGGGGTGTTAGAGATCCCCTGAGTCGCACCAAACGAGCCGCATGTCACAGGACGATGTGACACACCACGCTGGGCCGTGAAGGGGAAACAAAAAAGAAAAGAAAAGACAACCTCTGGGTTTAATAGGATGCATTCATTAGGAAACCTTCAGTGGGCGTGGCCTCAACCACAATCAGACGTCATGTTAGAGTTGAAACCCTCCCGCTCTATCTGTGCAGCTCAGGGGTTCTCAACCTTGGGGTCTTGAGACACTGCAAGGGGGTCGCCAGATGCCTTAAAAAACTAATTAAAATTTTTTTTAACAATTTGAGCCCATTTTTAAAACATTTTCATCACCTTTTCTTGTCATATTTTTGTTCCTTTTAATGTATTTTTGCTACATTACTCCCATTTTTGACACTTCTACATCACATTTCAATGCCTTTTCTGCACATTTTTTCCACTTATAAACCCTTTCCACCACTTTTCCACCTAATGTCACAAATGTTGACCAATTATTGTCACTTTTAACCTCTTTTCACCGTATTTCATATTTACTTTTGTTCATTTAACCACATTCATGATTTGTCATTCCCATTATTTGCCAGTTTAAACTAATTGTTCCAATATTGACAATTTTAACCATTTTTACCACTTTTTCTCTCCATTTTTGCCCTCTCTAATTTGCAATTTTTAGGCAAGGAAAGGCAAGGCAAATGTATTTGTATAGCGCATTTCATATACATGGCAACTCAATGTGCTTTACATGATCAAAAGGTGCAACAGGAAACATTCAACAGCTTAAAAATCGCTAAAAACGTTAAAGTCAGCAGTGAAAACATTTAAAATCAACAACAAACACATTCACCAATTTCTGTGGTTTTCAAAATCTAATTTCGCCACCTTTTTCAAAGTCGTTCCCTGCAGCACGAAAAATATGAGGAAATTGTGGAATATTTTTAAATTACATAAAGTTTTTAAAAAATGTAATTTTACAACCTTCGTGAGACTGGGCTTAACAGGAAGTCTTTCTTTCAACACAAAGCCCTCAATAATTTTATTTTTGTTAAATAGTCTTTGACCTTCATGCATATTCCCAGCTGATATTTTCCTCAAACTGGACTAAATGGCTTTACTGGGTTTATTTGTATTTCTGAGGCCAAATGTTGCCACTGTCAGCATTAAACGTTGTGGATACACATGCACAAATGACTTTTTCTTTTATTCATCCGTGTTTTGAAAAACAACCTTGATAAGAAACAATGTAACCATTTAGAAAAAAAAAACAACATTTGGCGTGTTAAGCTTTGTCCACGAGAGCAGCCCAGCAACATCTGTCAGTTGCCGCTAGAACTCCCCTGGTAGCAGAAAAGAGCCGAGCTGGTGGCTAACGGAACTGAGGCTTGAGAACCCAGTGGGACCCATTGGAGGGATACGGGGAAATGAAAAGGATCTGCTGTGTTTTTCTTATTCCTCCACTGTAGTAATGGTAGCATGTGCTGTACGTGCATGGCCATGCGGGCAGATGGGGGAGGTGGAGGTGGAAATAAAACATGCATGAGTCGCCTGAAGCTCAAGAAAATAATTACTGTCATTTAGCAGACAAGTGTGGCCCAGTCTGCCCACAGTGTATCACCAGTGTATCAGTGCTCTACCTGCACACGGAGCAACTGGGACTCTCTGGGGTGAGGGCAGCATGCAGAGGGGCAGAACATCCCTTTGTTTGATAGAAAACACCATAGTGCAGCAGATTAGTAAAAAAATAATTAACTTTGGAATAAAAGCATGACATTTGGCACAGACACTCTCTAAGGGCCACTATTTTGGCCACTATATGTGCATCACACCCGGGTAGAGTTAGAACTGCACCTGCTAGAGGCGAAACACTTAAGCGCCTCCCAGTGACCGAGGTTACCCCTGGTGCAGGAAAACACCAAACTTCCGTGGCCTCCTGTGGGCGCAATTTGGCCTCTAGCCAAAAAGATATTCGGACCTGGGAGGACCAGACCTTTCCGCTGACACCTCGTTTGACCAGATCCAAGCATTATTTGGTTGGATAATAACCACTGAATAGCAATGGCGGCCATCTTGAAAAATGGTCGCCATATTGAATTTTTGAGTGGCCAATGCGTTTTTATAAAATGGTGACCCTAAGAGAGTATCTGTGCCAAATTCAATGCTTTTATACCAAAGTGATCGATTCTCTTGAAATACAGTATGCTATTAAAGCTAGGGTAGGCGATTTTCTCCAGATACATTTTTTAAGTTTTTGGTTGAAATTGTCTTTATGTCCAGTTTTGGCGATGTCTCTCGCCTTCCTCAGCCTTTTCACTTTCCTTCTGATGTTCTTTTTTCCTTGTGTGAAATGAGCAACATCTACTCATACATTTAATGTCTGTAAAAAAGAACTAAAAAACGTCTACAGTAGTAAGAAGACATGATGAAGCTGGTTTACAAGCGTTAAACCTAAGACCCTCTGCCCTTTAGGAGAATGGGTTCTCAACCTTGTAGTCTTGAGACACTGGGAGGTGGTCGCCAGTAACCTGGCAAGAGCCAGATTGATGTTTAGCTCCTCCCTCTAACTCGAGTTCACCACATTGATCTGTGTCTGTGTTTGGTGAATCCTTTGGGAATCAGGGAGGGACATGAACAGAATGCTTGAAGCTGATTGGGCGAAGCGCCTGTCCACCATGATTCGTTTTAGCCAATCACACGATAACAAATGATGATGTCGTAATTGGCATGCGCCGCAGAGACGCTGCTACAACAACAACAAGGCTCCGCTTTGCTGTCTTTACCGTCCAAAAATGTACTCGCTGTTGCTCGTTCTTGAAATGCTGGATTCTCGTAAAACTGAGTTAATCGCAGCTTCCACACGTTCATCCTCCTACGTCGACATCTTTCTATTTTGATTCGGTGTTGTGCTAATAGCGATAGCTTAGCTAGTTATTCTCCCCGCAACTGCGCATGTGCCAGTTTTGCTTTGGCGCTTCTGCCTTTGTCACACCCAGATATCCCGCCCTAAACCACAACACTGTCTCATGATTGGTTTGAACCGTTTCGGTTTGGTTTCAAAAGGCAAAGGCGGGAACAGCACAAGATGGATTCTGGTGTTCACAAACACCAGAATCCATCTTGCAGGCAAGGTTTGATTTGCCAGATACCTTCAAGAAACTCAGAATATTTTTTTTTAACAATTTGAGCCCATTTTTTCTTTTTTTTTTTTTTACACCAGTTTTCGGAAACTACACCAAACGTGCTATATTTTAATCTATTTTCATCACTTTTTTCATCAATCTATTTTCATCAAATATTCACACTTTGAACCCATTTCACCACTTTTTCCACCATTTTTAGTCACTTTTAACACAATTTATTTCTGATTAAAACAAGGATTTACTGTACATATTTAAGATGACTATAAGTATATACTATGGCAGTGATGGCACACATGTTGAAGACAAACAAACCCTGAGAATAGAAGTTCTTTTTGGGTGGGAGTCCTTCAACAGTCCGTGACTAACTTCAGCCACGAGAGCGTGTCAGCGCACTGCAAAGTTAGGTCACAACAGTTTTTATCCTCTTTCTTCAAACAAAAGAGGCGTACAATGACATTTTTAACTTTTCCTGATTATTTAGAGACACCAAAAGCAGCATAAGTTATTATTTTGACTGAAAAATCTACTAAATGATCTAAAAACCAGGCTGAATGTTTCACTCCAATAGAAAACAGTGGGATGTTTACAGGCAGTGGGGCCGTGTGACATCATCAATCACGTGATTTCAAGATGGAGGAACACAGGCTCTAGAACTGTAGACTGTAAAAGGCCATTAAATGAATATGGTGAATAATAATGTGTGTAGTTAGACATAGATCTACTAAAAAGGACATTTTAACTTGTAAAAACAGTGCAGGGTCCCTTTAAACATTGTCGCTACCTTACATTTACATATCATTTCTACCTGAAAGTGCAAACTAGGGCATATAAATGTTGAAATTACTTGATTTCTCGACTAAAATCTGTGGCCCACTTAAGCTCTGATTATTCTGTATTATATTTAGTTTGATGGCCCTGCAGTAAAAGTTTAAACAGTTACATCAGAAACACAGAAATCTGTGAATTCCTCCACAGAGAAGAGACAATGATTTGACCTCTGTGTTGACCTCTGTGTCGAGTTTAAATCACATCATCTTTACGTTTTCCACTGGTGCTGCTCTCCTTCCTCCTCTACACATCTGTCCGTCTCCTTCCTTCCTTCCTTTTTCTGTCCCTCCTTCTCTTCTCGTTCCTTTTTTGTGCCTGGAGTCAAACCACAGCACAGATTTATAGGCAGTGGAAGGATGCCAGTGGAGGTCAAATGCGTGAGCGGCTTCCCGTCTGCCGCCCCCATCATTCTTTATGGCCGATCTAGTGGCGGAGCCTTCATTACCCTGAATTATACGTTGCCATTATTACTTTTCCCCCCAGTCTATGCAGGACGGCCGTGGCCTTATCATCCCATCATCTCACCCAGGAGGGAAGTCATGTGGGGAACTGTGCATATATAAAAGTCCACGTGCCTCCACTGCAGCTCTTTGAACTTTACATCACCAGTGTGTGATGGATGGAGTGTCTGGGAGTGTTGGTTTGTTTGTGAAAAGCTATATTGGGTTGTGGAGAGCGTACGGTTGGTGTGGCTGTGGGATTCCACAGTGTGTGTACACACTGATCCTCATGAATGAAAAGATGGAGTCATTCTCTCCTTCTGCCACATCGTTAATCCTTTTGGTGTATCTTGTCACTCTGGGATCTTTATTTGGTCTCAATTGCTTCCATCTTCATTAAAACTATGTTTTTTTCTTTCTTTTTGAAAGTTTTCCTACATTTATCCCATGATGACAGCCTGCACAGGTCAACTTGTAGCTTTTTGTGTGTTTTTTACTGCACTTCTTTAGAACTTTCACTCTAAAGTTCAACATTTTTAAAATTCACAACAAATCAACCAAATGTGTTACAGATTTACACCTTTCACCAAAATGTCACTCCAACACTTTGTTACATTTAAACCTATTGTAAATTATGAAGTCCATCACTGTTTTTGTAAAATACTGTAAAATGTATTTAACTTAACTCCTCCCACAATTGATTCCAAACTTGTTCCAGCTCATCTTCAGACTGTCCGACACAAACCATTCACACAACTTTATGATTCAATAAAAACTGATCCTACAGAGTCAACATTTTTGACTGTGATGTAAATATACACTTGCAAATTCTTCCTAAATATATTTTCAGTCTATTTTTAACAAAGACAACATTTTGGTGTCATTGTTGATGATGTTTGGAAAATATCAGAATTTTATCTCAAAGCTGAATTAATTTTTTTAACAGCATTTTGAATTTCCTTCTCATGCTAACAATTGGAGTCAATGCAAAAATGGCATTTTAAAACATCAGTTTTCCACATATGGAGCCAATAAATCTTTTTTTTTTTTTGATTTGCAGTGCTCTCTTGATGGATTATTGGATTTTTTTTTATTGAATTAATTTTTTAATAACTGAATTTCTGATTTATTTCTTATATTTCTAATTTCTGGCTTTTTTTGTTTTTTTAACCATTTTTTTGTGATTAATTTCACTGTTTGAGAATTCAAAAGGTAAAGTATAGCTGCTGCGCTGCAATAGTTGGGGCCAGGCAATTTCAGGCAAAACAAGACAGCAGTTAGCGTTTAAAGGCAGATTTCAAGATGGTTTATCTTTGATCGTGTTGTTATTGTTTTTTTGTTTCGTTTTGGGGTTTTTTTATAATTATTGTACCAAATATCAAAATCTTTAATTATTGAGTGCCAAAAACGTGTAATAAAAACAGTTTTGATTTTTTTTTTTTTTTTTAAAGAAATCCAAAAATAATACAAAATGCATTAAGAAAGCATGCAGAAATGTATTTTTAACACTGATTTATTGGCTCCAAAAGTGAAAAAGTGAGGTTTTAAAATTTAATTTTTGCGTAGACTTTAATTGTTAGCATGAGAGGAAAATTTCAGTTTTGGAGATACATTTCTGATATTATCCAAACATCATCGACAATGACTCCAATTTTTTTTCCCCTTTTTTATAAATAGACATTACAGAAAGGAATTTAGCAAGAATTTACAAGTATATGTTGACGTCAGCGTTTACAGTCAAACATTTTGATACACTGTAGAATACATTTTTGATACATTTTTGGTGTCAATTGGGTGGGAGGTGCTCACACTAACCAATAGCAGTTAACAGGGGGTCTTAACAAGGCTATTAGGACTCCCCTGGACCCGATCGATCACCTCATTGATCCCCTCCTGCCTTCGCTAGTCCAGACAAATAGGAGGGTTTACTCATGCAGCCCAACAGGGACCACTCAGAGGAGAGGGTTTAAAACAGGGGTTCTCAACCCATTTTGGGTCGTGAGATAGTGGGAGGGGGTCACCAGATGCCTTCAAGAAACTAAGAATATTTTCAGAACCAATTGAGACCATTTGCTTATTTTTTTTCTGAAACTACATCAAACTTGCCATATTTTAACCTATTCTCATCACTTTTTCTTGCCATATTTTTGCTCCTTTTAATGCATTTTTGCTACATTACTCCCAATTCTGACACTTCTACATCAAATTTCAATGCTTTTTCTGCCCATTTCTTCCACTTTCAAGACATTATATGTATATATTGTATTACATTCAGCACTTATAAACCCTTTTCACCACTATTCCACCTAATGTAACATATTAAGACCCATTATTGTCACTTTTCACCCTATTTCATGCTGATTTTTTCCAATTTAACCACCATTTATAACAATTTTTGGTCACTTTGAACCCATTTTATTTAATATTAAAACAAGGACTTCCACCTTTAAGATGACTATCATAATTATTCCCCCTTATAGATGGTCCTGTCACCACATGACTGTTCTTCAATGTTCATGTCTGTGTTCAACCACCTCCCCGCTCTCTGGGACCTTTATTTTGGGGGTCGTGGGCCTAAAAAGGTTGAGAACCACTGCTTTAAAGTGTTCCCTCCTCACATACTGTACCTACAGCCTTCCTACATTTGAAAAAGCTCTGCTGAATCTCTTCCGGCCTCTCCAGTAGGATGGGAATATTAAAACCACAGGCCTTTAAGCCTTTAGCCCAAATATGGCCACATGCAGCCCTCGGTCTAATTTTATAAGACCCCCATTCCTAAGTAAATGTACAAAATGACAAAAAAAATACACAAAACAAAAGCATTAAAAATACAAAGAATTACAACATTGCATGAAAATACAGTAAAAGATGAGAAACATAAATTACTCCAAAAACACACAAAACTAACACAAAAATCAACAAAAAATGACAGTAATACATACAAGTACAAATTACAGAAAATTACAACAAAAGTGCCAAAAAAAAACAATGAAAAACAAAAATTACTTCGCAAACTCACTGTACCGTACTAACAAACAAGCAAAACAACAACAGAAATACACAAAAATGTCTCCAAAAAAAATGCTAAATGACAACATAAATACACATTATGACTCCAAAAAAAACATACATTTTACAGGAAAAATACACAAAAAGACTACAGAAATGCACAAAATGCAACCATGACAAGCAAGACAACAACAAACATACACTGAATGACAAACACACATTACTGTAAAAACTCTGTTCTTTCCTGTGTTAACGCTCAGATTGGTCACTATTATAAATGATGACGTGAATGTACATTATGTGGCCCTTAGATCAAAGATAGCACATTATTGTGGCCCCTGCTGTGATGGAAGTTGCCCACCTCTGCTTTAGTCCTCCATCCACAGGCACTGGAACCTGAGAGAAAGCAAACATCGCCCCCAGTGGAGCTCAGATATTACTACAACAACATCCTGCTTATCTCACACACTAACTGCTCTTATAGCACAGCCTTATCAATATTATGTTCATTAGCTTCCTAAAAGTTAGTGAGTGACGCAGCCCTGCTGAGCCAGCATTCTGACCCTGATTGATGGGGGGGGGTCTGATTAATAACTGGCCCTTCGCTCATCTCACTGCTAATGGCTCCTTGTCTCAGCCCACCTATTATTATCACTCAGTAATGAGATGTAAAAGAAGCTCTCTGTGTGTGTGTGTGTGTGTGTGTGTGTGTGTGTGTGTGTGTGTGTGTGTGTGTGTGTGTGTGTGTGTGTGTGTGTGTGTGTGTGTGTGTGTGTGTGTGTGTGTGTGTGTGTGTGTGTGTGTGTGTATGATGATGATGAACACTGGCTGCAGAGAACTGAACCACCATCAGCGTCTAAATACTAGGTTAAATAGAGCTGAGTTTGTATTTATCTCTAACTTATGCTCCCAAAATAAATTCCTAAAATGTTCATGTTCTTTAATACTCTATATCAGACATCAGGAACTGGCGGCCCCCGGGGGCCACAAGTAAAAGTAAATTGACCCCAAAAAGACACAAACCAACAACAATAATACACAGATTGAGAGAAAAATGACTGAAACAACAACAAAGACACTCATTAAACAACAACGGAAATGGTTCAAATAAAGGAAAACTAACAAAAATACACAGATTGACAGAAAAAATTATAAAACGACAACAAAAATACACAAAAAAACAACCAAAAATACACAACTCCCTTTGTTCCATCCTGTGCTAAAGTTCAAATTGCTCATTAATCGAAATGCTCACATTAATATTGATCATGTGACCCTCAGTAAAGATATAATCACAGTTTTGTGGCCCTGCTGTGATAAAAGTTGCCCACCTCTGCTTCAGATGCACAAGACAAGTGATGGATGTACGGTACATTCCAGAAATATTATCTTGGTCAGAATAGCAAAAGAAAATAAGGTTTTATTCATTTTTTATCCAATCAAAGCTTTTCTAAGCTCAACAAACAAAGCTACAATAGTAGAAAAAGTCACTGCATTTGTAGGTAAATATCGTGCAGTTTTTGTGACTCTTGTGCTTTTATTTTTCAAACTATATGCAGTTGTACATTACAGAGACCTTTGTCTTTATGTTGAAAGAAATATCATTTCCACAGTCTTTTAATCAAGTCACACTAAAAGTGTTTTCTTTTCCTCAAAGCTATTATTCATTTTTCAATGTTTTCAAATGCTCATAGAGTTTTTCATGTGAAGTACATTAATACATTGTGGGTAATGGAGTCCAAATAATAATGACATGTTTGCTCTTAGGGTCAGTTTCAGGTCTTCAATGACCTGTTATAGGTGTGTTTTAAATAAAGCAGGTTCTCCTGTGTTGAATGCAGACTGTAATCTATGTGCTACTGTATGGAGCTGCAGTAAAGCACTAATAATACTGTAGATAATGTGCTGCTAATCTACTAATGATGGGGCCTCTAATGATGAGACGCTGATGGTGGTTCAGTTCTCTGCAGCCAGTGTTCACACACACACACACACACACACACACACACACAGGTCTGTGTAAAGTCAACATCACACACACTCACGTTCACTAATTTAATACAAATAAAAGAAGTCACGGGGGGAAAGCAGAGGAATACTTTCTCCCTCACACTGACTCTGTTGTAATGACACTGAAACTCCCAAAGGCATGAATTTATTCCCTGATGATGATATTAACACCTTCATCTGCTGAATTTAGTTCGGCCTCCAAAACAAAAATTGCAATTCATGAACTTGACACAAAAAGAGAAAATACACAGATTGATGACATTTTTTTTTAAAACAACAACAAAAATGAACAAAAAAAGAACAAAAAAAATGGGGGGAAATTAAACATAAATACACAAAAAACAACTAAACTACACAAAACAACAACAGAAACAGACCAAATGAGAGAAAAATTCACATAATGACAGAAAAAAATAATAAAATGACTCCAAAAAAACCACAAAAACAGACCAAATGAGAGAAAACTACACAAAACAACAGCAAATACAGACAGGTTGACAGAAAAATGTAATAAACGGCATTGAAAACGCAAAAAAACCAACAACAAAAACACACCAAATTAGGGAAACTCACACAAAACAACAAAAACTGACCAAATGAGACAAATGCACAAAACAACAAAAATACACAGATTGACAGAAACATGTATATAACGACAACGAAAACACCCCAAATGAGGGAAAACCACACATATTGACAGAAAAATGTAAATGACCACAAAAAGGCACAAAAACCAACTAAAACACACCAAATGAGGGAAAACCACACAAAACAGCAACAAAAACTGACCAAATGAGAGAAATATACACAAAACAACAGCAAATCTAGACATCGTATTAAACAGCAACAAAAACGCACAAAAAACAAACAAAATGAGGAGAAACTACACAAAACAACAGCAAAAATGGACCAAATAAGAGACAAATACACAAAACAGCAAAAAAAAATGCACAAACCCTTTGTTGAAAGTTGTATGAAGCCCAACATTACACACAAAGTGTCAGCAAAAGTACACAACGCAAAAACAAAAAGATGAAAAACAATTCAAAAAAATCATTCATAAAACACAGAAAATGACAAAATACACTAAAAAACCTATTTAAACACAAAATGACTACATAAATAACAAGACACATGGATTTATACCTCACACTGGCTCTGTTGTAATGACTCTAGAACTCCCAGAAGTATAAATTTATTCCCTGATGATGATAATTACACACAGCCTTGGTCTGTTAAAGCTACATCCTCTGTTTGTTACTGTATGAAAGGGTTAACGTGTCCCTGCTATCAGTCTGTGTGCTTTACAATAACAGCACTAAAGATTTACTGTCAGAAAAGGATCATTTTCATTTTTGAGACGGACTAAAGTTCTCGTTCTGTTGAAAGAAGCACAATCTCAGCTCCAGTGACATCATAGATCAGCCAATGGCGAGCGTTTCTACCTTCAGAGATGTTCTGGGACAAGTGTGTGATCACCTGTGGTCATGACGTGACATAACGGCACAAACATACTGTAACTCCAGCAGAGCAACGTTACACTGATAATACAGTAGATAAGATTCATAAAGTCACCACTGAGAGCCACGAGATGATCTCATTTCATTCATAATGTCTGTGCAGAATAACCAACGGGTCATTCATTAAATGGAAAAACAAGTCACATGGTGGAGAGATTTTAATGAGTGACACGATGAAGGACATTATCATTCAGCTTCATGTGTTCATTTAAAAACATTTCCTGTTTGAAACTTTACAGAAAAGCTTTGGTTTTGATTTGATTTGAAGCTGTTGGAGACGATATTTTTTAATCAGATAACGTAGATATCATAAATCAGGGGGTTTCAAACACATTTTAGTTCATTGGCCAAATATAAAATACTTTAATCTTATGTGGGCCGCACATTTATTTATTCATCTGAATAATATCCACTGTTATCCAGGAACGTTTATTATTATTATAATAGTCATCTTAAAGATGGAAATCCTTGTTTCAATCACAAATAAAATGGGTTCAAAGTGACCAAAAAAGATGGTGAAATGGGATTTTAAAAAACCACAGAAATTGGTTAAAAGACGCAAATAAGAGTGGACAAAAACGCTCAAAAAAAGTGGTAAAAAGGGTTCAAAGCGTCAGTATTGGCGTAAAAGTGGTAGAAAAACATAAGAACAATTAGTTTAAACTGGCAAATTATGGGCACGACAAATTGTGAATGTGGTTAAACTGACAAAAATAAGCATGAATGAAATACGATGAAAAGAGGTGAAAAGTGACAATAATGGGTCAACATACTGTATGTGACATTAGGTGGAAAAAAAATGTGCAGAAAAGACATTGAAATGTGACGTAGAAGTGTCAGGAATGGGAGTAATGTAGCAAAAATGCATGAAAAGGAGCAAAAATATGAAGTGATGAAAATTGGTTCAAATATAGAAAGTTTGGTATAGTTGCAGAAAAAAGGTAAAAATAAGCAAAAATGAGCTAAAATTTTTCCATTAATATTCTTCTTGCGACCCCCTCCAGTGACCCCAAGGTTGAAAACTCCTGGTCTACAGGACTCCACATCCCACAATGCAATGCACCAAACTTTACCAACGATGCCAAGAAGAGAGTGTTTACAGTGGAGATCAAAACAAACATTTAAGCACAAAATTTCAACCTTTTACATAGTTTTTTTTTTTGAACAAATGATCCTTTATTTATTGATCTGAGGTCATACATCTTTATATCATAAAAAATGATCATCTCCAGCAGCTTTTGCACAACCTCTGACATGTGAATGCATGTTCTGGGAATGTGTTCAAGGTTAAATGAAGCCCCAGACGAACAAACATTTATGATAATAATGAACTTTCTTAAAGAATATATTGTTGTGATGGGTGTGGCTATTTCTACTTCTTATGTAATAAGCTGTCATTGCTGTTTGAAAGCAACAAGGCTTAAGTACAAACTAGATGGAATAGGACATGGAAACATAAGATCCACAATATTTCCTTGTATATTTGATGTGTGCGCCTTAGGCTGATCTTTTATTTAGCAATGCAGGACAATAAGGACAATGCGTGGATCACACATCTGTAAATTATTCCTACATTGCTTGTTACATTGTGTAAATCTAATATTCTTAATTTATGAAAAAAAAAATTGCATTTCTGGAGCAAATTAATGAGATTCTTTTTATTTAACTTTTTTCTTTTTTTTTTTTTACCGTGTGCACAAAAGTTCAGTTAAAGCTAATAAAACATCTTTATGAGGAAACACTTCCCTCGTAATATTTGACCTGTGCTGAGTTAAAGCTGGAAATGTTTTGACCACAAAAAAAAAATGTTGTGTAACACGTTTTATAAGCACAGACTGTCTCACACGGCAGATTCACTGCCAAAGGAGTAGTGATGTGAAACTAACACGCATTCAAGCAATCACACAACACAAAGGTGTGTGTGTGTGTGTGTGTGTGTGTGTGTGTGTGTGTTAAGTAACATGTAATATAAGCTGAGAACACCAGAACAGATAAACAGATGTGAAGGTGTGATATGAGCATATTTTTCAATAATTCAATCATTAGTAGTCACTGATGTTTCACAAAAACAAAGAGTTTAACAAATATTAAACTAAGACGTGCTTCAGTTTATGGAGTTAATCTGTGGAATGGATTAGAAATGGAAAAGAATGATTGTCAAACATACGCTAGGATTGAACAAAAGATGATTGAAAAGTACAAAACTAGGCCGTGAACCAATAATGTATATACAATATTCTATTGTTTAAATAAATATTAAGGAAGTTTGTTTTGGTTTTTTACCTTTTGTTGATTGTTGTGGATCAAACTAAATCAAAACGCTGTATTCCAAGCTACGTCAAACTCTGCATTTTCCGACCTCCTACTTGTCAGAGTTCCTACTTGATAAAGTTGAGACAGAATCAGCAATTTTTGCGATAGTTCAACGTGTTTTAGCTGAACTCATGTGTCCCACTCTATCACACAGAGATTAAAATTGCTAAGGTTTTTTTTAAGAGTTTCGAGTTTCCTTGAATGCAGCATTGCGTGTTTCTCAGCTCCTGTTTACACGACAACGTTTTGCTTCCGTTTTCATATTTGTTTCCAAAAAGTTCCACATTTACACCAACGTTTTCAGAACTATCTCTGTTCACATGCGACTGTGGGAAACATGAACAACTATTTAGTTTGTACGTTCCAGGCCAATAGATGGAGATATAATTTAGCAATAAACCAAAATAAGGGCAGAGACACAAGTAAGAATAGAGCGACAAAGTTAGACTGGACCCGACCCGTAGCTGTCAGAATACAACCTGAACCCAAATAAAGCTGATGTCTCTTTAATCCTGAACTCATTGCTCTCAACACTATTTAAATCTGTGCATGCTGCACACATGCAGAATAATCTGAGGTGAGTTTCTTTATTTATTAGTCACTCGTTTTGCATTCCACTGTAAACATGACAAGCAGCTTCATGCGATGCTACAGAGACTACGTCGAGGTTTACTGTTGCACACACAGCTCAGCTACCTGCTTCTACATACAGTATATGACACACAGCTACAAAATGAGTCAAGAACGAGTCATTTATGCATTTTATAACATCATTTATTCATGTACCAGAGAACAGCCTCCATTCACCTCCTCAGCAAACATTTGTGAGTCTTTCTCGTGCTAATCCAAACACATCACCTGAGCGTTTATTCACCGTGCAGCGTCTGAGTCCAATGTTAAAAAGATAGAAATTAAGCTTGACAGCAGACACTGCAGCCCACACTGTTTACACGGACACGAAGAGGGAAGCATATTCAAAAACTTCCACTCTGATGCACCAAAACGTGCATAAATGCACTGCCAAAACATTTGTATTTTCACTTGAAAACGTTCTTGTGTAAACAGGGCCTTAGTCAGCTTCTTTCTGATTGGCTACATTCCATTCCACGTCACAAATCACGGGGTCATAAATCGGGAGTCGTCGTCTTTCCTCACACACACAAGGAGTTTAGCTCATAAATATATCACAAATTTAATATTCACAGTTGTCAACATCTCCACTTTTCAGAGCAGATTATCAGGACAAATTTACAACATTTTTGAGGATAATCTGATAAAACAGAAGAAAATCTGGAGTTTGGCGTGTTTGGTTGGAAAGGAGGAAAATCAGGACATAAACAGACTCATTGTCTTTCTGTGTAAAGTCCAATCTACTCCCACAGATTGTAGAGTCCACAAGTGATAGTTTTTAATAAAGGGGCGGGGCCAGTTGTGACGCAAGGAGCCTCCAAAACGTCACAAACCTCCATTCTCAGCAAATAGGAAAATAAGATTGTAATAGCCTGGTTTCCACCCAAAGAGGGCAGCGACACTGACATAGTTACCATACAATACAACACATTTAAAAAGAGTTTCTGGGGTTTAGTTACTGTTTGAGGGAAAATGAAAATGCTAACGAAGCTGCTCTGCTAATTTATTTCAAACTAAATAATGAACATGTGATTGAATGCTGTCAGTCTGACCTGAATCTAACCTTTTCACTCCATTTCACACATGCTTTTCCATCCAAAGCTTCCCTTTTTCACTAATATTTGAACATTAACCATAAACCTTTAACCTTTCTTATTTATGCTTTCCTGTTGTGATCTTGTGATTTTCGTCAGCGGCAGTTTTTGCTCATCCCTCTGACCCCACATTAATAACCCACCGGGTTAATGAACAACCCTAGAGGAAGAGCCTACCTGACACACCTCCTCATGTGTTCAAAAGCAAAAAGATCGCACGGGGACAGACAGAATAGTTTCCCTTCAGCCTGAAAGTAGCTTTAGTTGATAGTGTGACTTCCATTGAGGAAGAGGAGAAGAACAAGAAGAAGGGTGACCAACACGTGGTTTTTGTGCGATGATGGTTGTGAGCAGCCAGTTGTGCTCCCTGACCCGTTTGGTTCTGCCCGTTCTGGGCTTCGTGGTGATCTGCCTGGGGGCGTATCTGGTGACCCTGCAGAACGACTTCACTTTTCTCGTTATTCCCGTTTATGTTTTTGTCATCGGCGGCTTCCTGTCCATGTTAATCGGTGTTTTCTGGAACCTCTGCCACAATATGAAGAGCAAGATGTACCAGAGAGGAAGACAGGAGCACAACCTGCAGGTTTTCACTGTTGAAAGGTAAAAATTACAAACACACAATTAATACATAAAATGACAACAAAACATGCAAAACTGCAGGAAAAAGTTACACAAAATGACGCTAAATAGAAAAACACAAAAATACAGAAAGATATAAAAATGGACAAAACAAAACAGTAAAAAAAAAACAAGAGCATAAATACACAAAATGATTCCAGAAGCCAAGTAAAATTCCAGAAAAAATAAAAAAATTAAATGCACAAAACAGCAGGAAAACAGATCCACAAAATGACCCTAAAAACACTTAAATGTACAGAAAAATGTGAAAATTCACAAGAAAACTGTTCAAAAAATGCATAAAACAAACAACAGAAATACACACAATGGCTCCAAAAAACACATAAAAATATATGACATTACAAAATTATTCAATGCACCAAACAGCAGGAAAATAGATTCACTAAATGACCCTAAAAACACATAAAATTCCAAAAAAAAAACATAAAAAATTTACCAAAAAAAAAAACAACACACAAAAAAAAAAACAAAAAAAAAACAACAACAACAGTAGAAAAACAATTGACTCAAGAAACATAAAATCACTGGAAAATATATAAAATGTAAACAAATTTAAAAAAAAATTAAATGTAGAAAAATAGATTTAAAAAAAAAACTGACAACAAAACACATAAAGCAACAAAAAAAATTGCTAAAAACCAACAGCAGAAACACATGAAATGACTCCAGAAGACACACATAATTACAGAAAATAATATATAAATAACAAAAACTAAAATCACAAAATTAGTTCAAAATGTGTTTGCATGACACGTTTACTCAGAGCAAAGGAGGAAAATTCCTCCTCATGTTCTTGTCTTGTTTTATTGTTCTCGCTACAGACCGAGCAGCTTTCCTCCATCCTACGAGGAGTCTCAGGAACGCTGGCTCAGCAGTCCTGATGATCCTGCTGAGGTAGTGGTGTCAGTGGATGGGGTGGACGTCATGGTAACTGTGGCTCCTCCCCTCTACAGCCAGGACAGCTCAGAGGCTCCAGACTGCAGGTGGAGCTGGGAAAGACCTCCACGCTACAGCCAGGTCCAACGTCCACAACATCTGGATGTAGAGGTCACATCTGGACTCTGAGGAGGACAACCCTGACCTAGGGTCAGAAAGATGAGGACATGTTGTTCCTCCTGTCAGGTCAAACTGAGGTCATAAAATGCACTTTGAGTTGAAACAAAAAAGGACAATTACCCAGAATTCTCTGAGGAGACAGAAGTTGGACTGTTACAAGGGACAATGAAGCATGAAATATGGTGAAAAGAGGTTAAAAGTGACAATAATGGGTCAACATATGACATTAGGTGGAAAAGTGGTGGAAAGGGTTTAAAAGTGCCAAAAATGTGTTAAAAGTAGAAGAAAAAAAAGTGCAGAAAAGGCATTGAAATTTGATGGTGAAGTGTAGGGAGTAATGTAGAAAAAAGGCATTAAAAGAAACAAAATATGGCAAGAAAGTGATCAAAATAGGTTAAAATATTTGTTTGGTGTAGTTACAGAAAAAGGATTAAAATGAGGGGAAAATTGTTCAACAAAAATTCTCTGTTTCTTCAAGGCATTTGGCGACCCCCTCCTAGTGTCTCGTGACCCCAAATGGGATCCTGACCCCAAGGTTGAGAACCCCTGGTGTAGTGTAAATTTCTCTCTTGTTTCCACACAGGTGACAAACACACAGGACATTGTGGCTGTTCAATCTATTGCGTATGCATAAGATAGATGTATTTGCTGTATTTGTTTTACAAAATTATATTACAAACATTGAACCTAAAAGTGTTTTTTTTTCCCTCATTTTGTAATTATTTCTTGTTCCATAATATAAATTGTCTTGTATAAGAAGATTTAAAAGTATTTCTAGTTTTATTTCCAGCATAATATTCATACAAACCCAGCCTGATGATGAACATTTTATGTTATATCATGCAGTGAAAATTCTTATCATGGACCCAAATCATGTTAAATGTAATATTTAGCTTGTTTATGTTCTGGTGTTTTATTGTGATTTAAATGTCCATATCATGCTATTGTTCAACCATCATCTCCATTTGTTCTAAGAACCCTAAAAACATAGTATTTGATGGTTTATTTTACCAAACTCGCCTGTTTTCCAGAGTTTTAGCCTCTGAAAAGTCACTTTCTGATCAACTTTGCACGAACAGGCTGATTTGCGGCCTACTTATGCATATTCATGAGTGGGCGTGTCTATAGACGGGTCAATGACTTCCTCCTCCCCGCACGGCGACTAGGGCCAGAGGATGGCCCGCCCTCCTCCCACCCACTCCGTAGCTGAGCTCATGCTGCTTTATAAACATGACACAGAGCGTGGGGGCGGGGCATTCACAGGTACATACATAGACTGTAGAAAATACATACATAGCACTGCGCGAAGGACGCTGAAATGCTCACCTTTGTGGGCGTGTCTGTTTACATGTCAATGCAGGGAGCTTCCTGGAGGCGTAGCTTCTCCAGCTCAGTGTTGCGTCAAATTTATCATCAAAGTTGGAACGCATCATCAAATAGTAGCGAGGTGTTTGTGCTCCCCCTGCAGTAAGAAAGGAGCAAATCACCTTCTAACTAACGATTGATGGAATCAATGAAAAAAGCATGTTGGGCATGTGTATGAAGCCATAATAGACCTTTATCATGTTTAAAGTACAGAGAAGTCCATTTACCTTTAGACATCAACCAACATCCACCAACATTAAACCAACATCATGGGAACAAAACAAGTTTAGGAAAATAATCAACATCCAAAGCAGAGCAAAACACATCAGTGAAGATAAAGAGATGAAAAGTTCTTCAATGGTTGATTCAGTCGTTCCAAGTGAATCAAAATAAGAACGTGTTGAACGTGCAGAAGAAAGAGAGAACAGTAGTTTAAGTTTAAGGAATGATCATGTTATTGGCTGTAAAATGTCTGATAAATCTCAATTTATCTGCACCGTATCCCTCTTTAAAAAAAAAAAAACTACTTACCTTAAGTACTTGCTCCTGTTTATTTTGTTTTTATCCTGCTATACGAACCAATGCAACAAAGGTCTGTTTATATCTATACTGTAAAGTTTAAATGACAATAAAGGAAGTCTGTCTCATTCATACAACACACTATGTACCCATGTTTGTCTTTTCTAATGATATTGTTTTTTTGTTCTATTTGTATATTTTCTTGTTATTCTCTGCATTTTTGTTAGTTTTTTTTTTTTTTTGAGTCATGAGTACAATTATGTTGTCCTTTAATGTCGTTGTCATTTTGTGATTATTATTGTAGTAATTTTGTAGTTGTTGGTGTCTTGTATAATTTTAAGTAATTTTGATGTTGTTTTTGGTGTCATTAATAATTAGTTTCTTTTGTTGTGTGTCTTTGGTTAGGCTAATATGAAAAACACCCACATTTTTGAAGTGAGGCGAGTAGCGAGTATAGTAGCGAGTCTGAAAATGGATGATGACAACAAAAAACAGAGGTAAGGTGATAGTAAGGCATGAAAACGGGCGAAAAAATGTAAAACGCCCTACAACGGCGGTAAGGTTATAGGAAGGGATAAAAAAACGAAAAAATTTAAATTGCCTCAAAACAGAAGTAAGGCATAAAAATTAGGGAAAATTTTTCAAACGCCCCAAAAAGGAGGTAGGGCATAACATAATTTTGAAAAAATTAAATTCGCTTATATTAAGGCATAAAAATGGGCAAAAAAAATTGCAAACACCTCGAAATGGAGGAAAGGCTATAGAAAGGCATGAAAATGGTGAAAATATTTCAAACTCCAAAAAACGGAGGTAAGGCTATTTTTAGCCATGAAAATTGGTGGAAATATTTCAAACAACCCAAAATGGAGGGAAGGTCATAGTAAGGCAGAAAAATGTTGAAAACATTTAAAATACCACAGAACAAAAGTAAGGCAGGAAATAAAAAAAAATAGAAATTTAAGTGAAGTCCATCATTAGACCCTACACTACTGTAAATATAATGCACATACTTAAAACGGGCTAAAAATGCAGTAAGGCACAAAAAATGGCAAAAATCAAAAATTCACCCAACTTTGCAGGTAAGGCTATAGGAAGGCAAAAAATCAAAAAATTTTGAAAAAAAAATACATTACTTAAGACCATCAACAGACCCTAAAAACTACTGTAAATATAATGCACATACTTAGAGCGGGCAAAAAATGCGTTAAGGCACAAAAAATGGCATTTCAACAACAGAAGTAAAGTTATAGTAAGGCATAAAATAAAATAAAACATTTTTAGTTAGGACCATCAATAGACCCTAAAAACTACTGCAAATATAATGCACAAACTTAAAGAGGGCTAAAAAAGCAGTAAGGCACAAAAAATGACAGAAATCAAAAATCACCCGAAATCAAAAGTAAGGCTATAGCATGACATAATTTTTCAAAAATTGAAAAAAAAAAAAAATTGAGTTAGGACCATCATTACATTTAAAAAACTACTGCAAATATAATGCACATACTTAAACAGTGCTAAAAAAGCAGTAAGGCACAAAAAATGACAGAAATAAAAAATCACCCGAAATCAAAAGTAACACTATAGCAAGAAATATTTTTTCAAAAATTTCAAAAAAAAATAAATTGAGTTAGGACCATCATTAGACCCTAAAAACTACTGCAAATATAATGCTCATACTTAAACAGCACTAAAAAAGCAGTAAGGCACAAAAAATGACAGAAATCAAAAATCACCCGAAATCAAAAATAAGGCTATAGCAAGGCATTTTTTCTCAAAAAAATTTCCAAAAAAAAAAATTGAGTTAGGACCATCATTACATCCTAAAAACTACAGCAAATATAATGCACATACTTAAACAGGGGGGAAAAAGCAGTAAGGCACAAAAAATGACAGAAATCAAAAATCACCCGAAATCAAAAATAAATAAATATGCATGGCATATTTTTTCAAAAATTTCAAAAAAAAAAAAAAAAAATTGAGTTACGACTGTCATTACATCTTAAAAACTACTGCAAATATAATGCACATACTTAAACATGGCTAAAAAAGCAGTGAGGCACAAAAAATGACAGAAATCAAAAATCACTCGAAATCAGAAGTAAGGCTATAGCAAGGTATTTTTTTTCAAAAAAATTCCAAAAAAAAAAAATTTGAGTTAGGGCCATCAATAGACCCTAAAAACTACTGCAAACACAATGCACATACTTAAACAGATGGGAAAAAGAAGTAAGGCACAAAAAATGACAGATATCAAAAATCACCCGAAATCAAAAGTAAGGCTATAGCATGGCATTTTTTTTCAAAAAAATTTCCGAAAAAAAAAATTGAGTTCGGACCATCATTAGACCCTAAAAACTACTGCAAATATAATGCACATACTTAAACAGCGCTAAAAAAGCAGTAAGGCACAAAAAATGACAGAAATAAAAAATCACTCGAAATCAAAAATAAGGCTATAGCATGGCATTTTTTTTCAAAATATTTCCAAAAAAAAAAAATTTGAGTTAGGACCATCAATAGACCCTAAAAACTACTGCAAATATAATGCACATACTTAAACAGCGCTAAAAAAGCAGTAAGGCACAAAAAATGACAGAAATCAAAAATCACCTGAAATCAAAAGTAAGGCTATAGCATGAAATTTTTTTTCTAAAAAAATTTCCGAAAAAAAAAATTGAGTTCGGACCATCATTAAACCCTAAAAACTACTGCAAATATAATGCACATAGCTAGACAGGGCTAAAAAAGCAGTAAGGCAAAAAAAATGACAGAAATCAAAAATCACCCGAAATCAAAAATAAGGCTATAGCATGGCATTTTTTTTCAAAAATTTCAAAAAAAAAAAAATTGAGTTAGGACTGTCATTACATCTTAAAAACTACTGCAAATATAATGCACATACTTAAACATGGCTAAAAAAGCAGTGAGGCACAAAAAATGACAGAAATCAAAAATCACCCGAAATCAAAAGCAAGGCTATAGCATGGCATTTTTTTTCCAAAAAATTTCCGAAAAAAAAAATTGAGTTCGGACCATCATTAGACCCTAAAAACTACTGCAAATATAATGCACATAGCTAGACAGGGCTAAAAAAGCAGTAAGGCAAAAAAAAATGACAGAAATCAAAAATCACCCGAAATCAAAAATAAGGCTATAGCATGGCATTTTTTTTCAAAAATTTCAAAAAAAAAAAATTGAGTTAGGACTGTCATTACATCTTAAAAACTACTGCAAATATAATGCACATACTTAAACATGGCTAAAAAAGCAGTGAGGCACAAAAAATGACAGAAATCAAAAATCACCCGAAATCAAAAGCAAGGCTATAGCATGGCATTTTTTTTCCAAAAAATTTCCGAAAAAAAAAATTGAGTTCGGACCATCATTAGACCCTAAAAACTACTGCAAATATAATGCACATAGCTAGACAGGGCTAAAAAAGCAGTAAGGCAAAAAAAAATGACAGAAATCAAAAATCACCCGAAATCAAAAATAAGGCTATAGCATGGCATATTTTTTCAAAAATTTCAAAAAAAAAAAAAAAAAATTGAGTTAGGACTGTCATTACATCTTAAAAACTACTGCAAATATAATGCACATACTTAAACATGGCTAAAAAAGCAGTGAGGCACAAAAAATGACAGAAATCAAAAATCACTCGAAATCAAAAATAAGGCTATAGCATGGCATTTTTTTTCAAAAAAATTTCCGAAAAAAAAAATTGAGTTCGGACCATCATTAGACCCTAAAAACTACTGCAAATATAATGCACATACTTAAACAGCGCTAAAAAAGCAGTAAGGCACAAAAAATGACAGAAATAAAAAATCACTCGAAATCAAAAATAAGGCTAGAGCATGGCATTTTTTTTCAAAACATTTCCAAAAAAAAAAAATTTGAGTTAGGACCATCAATAGACCCTAAAAACTACTGCAAATATAATGCACATACTTAAACAGCGCTAAAAAAGCAGTAAGGCACAAAAAATGACAGAAATCAAAAATCACCCGAAATCAAAAGTAAGGCTATAGCATGGCATTTTTTTTCAAAAAAATTAACGAAAAAAAAAATTGAGTTTGGACCATCATTAAACCCTAAAAACTACTGCAAATATAATGCACATACTTAAACAGCGCTAAAAAAGCAGTAAGGCACAAAAAATGACAGAAATCAAAAATCACCCAAAATCAAAAGCAAGGCTATAGCAAGGCATTTTTTTTCAAAAAACATTCCAAAAAAAAAATTGAGTTCGGACCATCATTAGACCCTAAAAACTACTGCAAATATAATGCACACAGCTAGACAGGGCTAAAAAAGCAGTAAGGCAAAAAAAATGACAGAAATCAAAAATCACCAGAAATCAAAAATAAGGCTATAGCATGGCATATTTTTTAAAAAATTTCAAAAAAAAAAAAAAAAAATTGAGTTAGGACTGTCATTACATTTTAAAAACTACTGCAAATATAATGCACATACTTAAACATGGCTAAAAAAGCAGTGAGGCACAAAAAATGACAGAAATCAAAAATCACTCGAAATCAAAAATAAGGCTATAGCAAGGTATTTTTTTACAAAAAATTTCCAAAAAAAAAATAATTTGAGTTAGGGCCATCAATAGACCCTAAAAACTACTGCAAACACAATGCACATACTTAAACATGGCTAAAAAAGCAGTAAGGCACAAAAAATGACAGAAATCAAAAATCACTCGAAATCAAAAATAAGGCTATAGCAAGGTATTTTTTCTCAAAAAAATTTCCAAAAAAAAAAATTGAGTTAGGACCATCATTACATCCTAAAAACTCCTGCAAATATAATGCACACACTTAAACAGGGGGGAAAAAGCAGTAAGGCACAAAAAATGACAGAAATCAAAAATCACCCGAAATCAAAAGTAAGGCTATAGCATGACATAATTTTTCAAAAATTGAAAAAAAAAAAAAATTGAGTTAGGACCATCATTACATTTAAAAAACTACTGCAAATATAATGCACATAGTTAAACAGTGCTAAAAAAGCAGTAAGGCACAAAAAATGACAGAAATAAAAAATCACCCGAAATCAAAAGTAACACTATAGCAAGAAATATTTTTTCAAAAATTGAAAAAAAAAAAAATTGAGTTAGGACCATCATTACATTTAAAAAAACTACTGCAAATATAATGCACATACTTAAACATGGCTAAAAAAGCAGTAAGGCACAAAAAATGACAGAAATCAAAAATCACTCGAAATCAAAAATAAGGCTATAGCAAGGCATTTTTTCTCAAAAAAATTTCCAAAAAAAAAAATTGAGTTAGGACCATCATTACATCCTAAAAACTACTGCAAATATAATGCACATACTTAAACATGGGGGAAAAAGCAGTAAGGCACAAAAAATGACAGAAATCAAAAATCACCTGAAATCAAAAGTAAGGCTATAGCATGAAATTTTTTTTCAAAAAAATTTCCGGAAAAAAAAATTGAGTTCGGACCATCATTAAACCCTAAAAACTACTGCAAATATAATGCACATACTTAAACATGGCTAAAAAAGCAGTGAGGCACAAAAAATGACAGAAATCAAAAATCACCCGAAATCAAAAGCAAGGCTATAGCATGGCATTTTTTTTCCAAAAAATTTCCGAAAAAAAAAATTGAGTTCGGACCATCAATAGACCCTAAAAACTACTGCAAATATAATGCACATACTTAAACAGGGGGGGAAAAGCAGTAAGGCTCAAAAAATGACAGAAATCAAAAATCACCTGAAATCAAAAATAAGGCTATCGCATGGCATATTTTTTCAAAAATTTCAAAAAAAAAAAAAAAAAATTGAGTTAGGACTGTCATTACATCTTAAAAACTACTGCAAATATAATGCACATACTTAAACATGGCTAAAAAAGCAGTGAGGCACAAAAAATGACAGAAATCAAAAATCACCCGAAATCAAAAGTAAGGCTATAGCAAGGCATTTTTTCTCAAAAATTTCAAAAAAAAAAAAATTGAGTTAGGACCATCATTAGACCCTAAAAACTACTGCAAATATAATGCACATACTTAAACAGCGCTAAAAAAGCAGTAAGGCACAAAAAATGACAGAAATCAAAAATCACCCGAAATCAAAAGCAAGGCTATAGCATGGCATTTTTTTTCCAAAAAATTTCCGAAAAAAAAAATTGAGTTCGGACCATCAATAGACCCTAAAAACTACTGCAAATATAATGCACATACTTAAACAGGGGGGGAAAAGCAGTAAGGCTCAAAAAATGACAGAAATCAAAAATCACCTGAAATCAAAAATAAGGCTATCGCATGGCATATTTTTTCAAAAATTTAAAAAAAAAAAAAAAAAAATTGAGTTAGGACTGTCATTACATCTTAAAAACTACTGCAAATATAATGCACATACTTAAACATGGCTAAAAAAGCAGTGAGGCACAAAAAATGACAGAAATCAAAAATCACCCGAAATCAAAAGTAAGGCTATATCATGGCATTTTTTTTCAAAAAAATTTCCGAAAAAAAAAATTGAGTTTGGACCATCATTAAACCCTTAAAAATACTGCAAATATAATGCACATACTTAAACAGCGCTAAAAAAAAAGCAGTAAGGCACAAAAAATGACAGAAGTCAAAAATCACCCGAAATCAAAAGCAAGGCTATATATAGCAAGGCATTTTTTTTCAAAAAAAATTTCAAAAAAAAAATTGAGTTCGGACCATCATTAGACCCTAAAAACTACTGCAAATATAATGCACATACTTAAACAGGGCTAAAAAAGCAGTAAGGCTCAAAAAATGACAGAAATCAAAAATCACCCCAAATCAAAAGCAAGGCTATAGCAAGGCATTTTTTTTCAAAAAAATTTCCGGAAAAAAAAATTGAGTTCGGACCATCATTAGACCCTAAAAACTACTGCAAATATAATGCACATACTTAAACAGCGCTAAAAAAGCAGTAAGACACAAAAAATGACAGAAATAAAAAATCACTCGAAATCAAAAATAAGGCTATAGCATGGCATTTTTTTTCAAAATATTTCCAAAAAAAAAAAATTTGAGTTAGGACCATTAATAGACCCTAAAAACTACTGCAAATATAATGCACATACTTAAACAGCGCTAAAAAAGTAGTAAGGCACAAAAAATGACAGAAATCAAAAATCACCTGAAATCAAAAGTAAGGCTAATGCATGAAATTTTTTTTCAAAAAAATTTCCTGAAAAAAAAATTGAGTTCGGACCATCATTAAAACCTAAAAACTACTGCAAATATAATGCACATAGTTAGACAGGGCTAAAAAAGCAGTAAGGCAAAAAAATGACAGAAATCAAAAATCACCCGAAATCAAAAATAAGGCTATAGCATGGCATTTTTTTTCAAAAATTTAAAAAAAAAAAAAAAAAAATTGAGTTAGGACTGTCATTACATCTTAAAAACTACTGCAAATATAATGCACATACTTAAACATGGCTAAAAAAGCAGTGAGGCACAAAAAATGACAGAAATCAAAAATCACCCGAAATCAAAAGCAAGGCTATAGCAAGGTATTTTTTTACAAAAAATTTCCGAAAAAAAAAAATTGAGTTCGGACCATCATTAGACCCTAAAAACTACTGCAAATATAATGCACATACTTAAACAGGGGGGGAAAAGCAGTAAGGCTCAAAAAATGACAGAAATCAAAAATCACCTGAAATCAAAAGTAAGGCTATAGCATGGCATTTTTTTTCAAAAAAATTTCCGAAAAAAAAAATTGAGTTCGGACCATCATTAGACCCTAAAAACTACTGCAAATATAATGCACATACTTAAACAGGGCTAAAAAAGCAGTAAGGCACAAAAAATGACAGAAATCAAAAATCACTCGAAATCAAAAATAAGGCTATAGCATGGCATTTTTTTTCAAAATATTTCCAAAAAAAAAAAATTTGAGTTAGGACCATCAATAAACCCTAAAAACTACTGCAAATATAATGCACATACTTAAACAGCGCTAAAAAAGCAGTAAGGCACAAAAAATGACAGAAATCAAAAATCACCTGAAATCAAAAGTAAGGCTATAGCATGAAATTTTTTTTCAAAAAAATTTCCGAAAAAAAAAATTGAGTTCGGACCATCATTAAACCCTAAAAACTACTGCAAATATAATGCACATAGCTAGACAGGGCTAAAAAAGCAGTAAGGCAAAAAAAATGACAGAAATCAAAAATCACCCGAAATCAAAAATAAGGCTATAGCATGGCATATTTTTTCAAAAATTTCTAAAAAAAAAAAAAAAAAAAAAAAAAAATTGAGTTAGGACTGTCATTACATCTTAAAAACTACTGCAAATATAATGCACATACTTAAACATGGCTAAAAAAGCAGTGAGGCACAAAAAATGACAGAAATCAAAAATCACCCGAAATCAAAAGTAAGGCTATAGCATGGCATTTTTTTTCAAAAAAATTTCCGAAAAAAAAAATTGAGTTTGGACCATCATTAAACCCTAAAAACTACTGCAAATATAATGCACATACTTAAACAGCGCTAAAAAAAAAAGCAGTAAGGCACAAAAAATGACAGAAGTCAAAAATCACCCGAAATCAAAAGCAAGGCTATATATAGCAAGGCATTTTTTTTCAAAAAAAATTTCAAAAAAAAAATTGAGTTCGGACCATCATTAGACCCTAAAAACTACTGCAAATATAATGCACATACTTAAACAGGGGGGGAAAAGCAGTAAGGCTCAAAAAATGACAGAAATCAAAAATCACCCGAAATCAAAAGCAAGGCTATAGCAAGGCATTTTTTTTCAAAAAAAATTGAGTTAGGACCATCAATAAACCCTAAAAACTACTGCAAATATAATGCACATACTTAAACAGTGCTAAAAAAGCAGTAAGGCACAAAAAATGACAGAAATCAAAAATCACCCGAAATCAAAAGTAAGGCTATACTATAGCATGGCATTTTTTTTTCAAAAAAATTTCCGAAAAAAAAAATTGAGTTCGGACCATCATTAGACCCTAAAAACGACTGCAAATATAATGCACATACTTAAACAGCGCTAAAAAAGCAGTAAGGCACAAAAAATGACAGAAATCAAAAATCACCCGAAATCAAAAGTAAGGCTATACTATAGCATGGCATTTTTTTTCCAAAAAATTTCCGAAAAAAAAAATTGAGTTCGGACCATCATTAGACCCTAAAAACTACTGCAAATATAATGCACATACTTAAACAGGGCTAAAAAAGCAGTAAGGCACAAAAAATGACAGAAATCAAAAATCACTCGAAATCAAAAATAAGGCTATAGCATGGCATTTTTTTTCAAAATATTTCCAAAAAAAAAAAATTTGAGTTAGGACCATCAATAAACCCTAAAAACTACTGCAAATATAATGCACATACTTAAACAGCGCTAAAAAAGCAGTAAGGCACAAAAAATGACAGAAATCAAAAATCACCTGAAATCAAAAGTAAGGCTATAGCATGAAATTTTTTTTCAAAAAAATTTCCGAAAAAAAAAATTGAGTTCGGACCATCATTAAACCCTAAAAACTACTGCAAATATAATGCACATAGCTAGACAGGGCTAAAAAAGCAGTAAGGCAAAAAAAATGACAGAAATCAAAAATCACCCGAAATCAAAAATAAGGCTATAGCATGGCATATTTTTTCAAAAATTTCAAAAAAAAAAAAAAAAAATTGAGTTAGGACTGTCATTACATCTTAAAAACTACTGCAAATATAATGCACATACTTAAACAGCGCTAAAAAAGCAGTAAGGCACAAAAAATGACAGAAATCAAAAATCACCTGAAATCAAAAGTAAGGCTATAGCATGGCATTTTTTTTCCAAAAAATTTCCGAAAAAAAAAATTGAGTTCGGACCATCATTAGACCCTAAAAACTACTGCAAATATAATGCACATACTTAAACAGGGCTAAAAAAGCAGTAAGGCACAAAAAATGACAGAAATCAAAAATCACTTGAAATCAAAAATAAGGCTATAGCATGGCATTTTTTTTCAAAATATTTCCAAAAAAAAAAAAATTGAGTTCGGACCATCATTAGACCTTAAAAACTACTGCAAATATAATGCACATACTTAAACAGGGCTAAAAAAGCAGTAAGGCACAAAAAATGACAGAAATCAAAAATCACCCGAAATCAAAAATAAGGCTATAGCATGGCATATTTTTTCAAAAATTTCAAAAAAAAAAAAAAAAAAATTGAGTTAGGACTGTCATTACATCTTAAAAACTACTGCAAATATAATGCACATACTTAAACATGGCTAAAAAAGCAGTGAGGCACAAAAAATGACAGAAATCAAAAATCACCCGAAATCAAAAGTAAGGCTATAGCATGGCATTTTTTTTCAAAAAAATTTCCGAAAAAAAAAATTGAGTTTGGAACATCATTAGACCCTAAAAACTACTGCAAATATAATGCACATACTTAAACAGCGCTAAAAAAAAAGCAGTAAGGCACAAAAAATGACAGAAGTCAAAAATCACCCGAAATCAAAAGCAAGGCTATATAAAGCAAGGCATTTTATTTGCAAAAAAAATTTCAAAAAAAAAATTGAGATCGGACCATCATTAGACCCTAAAAACTACTGCAAATATAATGCACATACTTAAACAGGGGGGGAAAAGCAGTAAGGCTCAAAAAATGACAGAAATCAAAAATCACCCGAAATCAAAAGCAAGGCTATAGCAAGGCATTTTTTTTCAAAAAAAATTGGGTTCGGACCATCATTAGACCCTAAAAACTACTGCAAATATAATGCACATACTTAAACAGTGCTAAAAAAGCAGTAAGGCACAAAAAATGACAGAAATCAAAAATCACCCGAAATCAAAAGTAAGGCTATAGCATGGCATTTTTTTTTCAAAAAAATTTCCGAAAAAAAAAATTGAGTTCGGACCATCATTAGACCCTAAAAACTACTGCAAATATAATGCACATACTTAAACAGCGCTAAAAAAGCAGTAAGGCACAAAAAATGACAGAAATCAAAAATCACCTGAAATCAAAAGTAAGGCTATAGCATGGCATTTTTTTTCCAAAAAATTTCCGAAAAAAAAAATTGAGTTCGGACCATCATTAGACCCTAAAAACTACTGCAAATATAATGCACATACTTAAACAGGGGGGAAAAAGCAGTAAGGCACAAAAAATGACAGAAATCAGAAATCACCCGAAATCAAAAGCAAGGCTATAGCAAGGCATTTTTTCTCAAAAATTTCAAAAAAAAAAAAATTGAGTTAGGACCATCATTAGACCCTAAAAACTACTGCAAATATAATGCACATACTTAAACAGCGCTAAAAAAGCAGTAAGGCACAAAAAATGACAGAAATCAAAAATCACCTGAAATCAAAAGTAAGGCTATAGCATGGCATTTTTTTTCCAAAAAATTTCCGAAAAAAAAAATTGAGTTCGGACCATCATTAGACCCTAAAAACTACTGCAAATATAATGCACATACTTAAACAGGGGGGAAAAAGCAGTAAGGCACAAAAAATGACAGAAATCAAAAATCACCCGAAATCAAAAGCAAGGCTATAGCAAGGCATTTTTTTTCAAAAAAAATTCCAAAAAAAAAATTGAGTTCGGACCATCATTAGACCCTAAAAACTACTGCAAATATAATGCACATAGCTAGACAGGGCTAAAAAAGCAGTAAGGCAAAAAAAATGACAGAAATCAAAAATCACCAGAAATCAAAAATAAGGCTATAACATGGCATATTTTTTCAAAAATTTCAAAAAAAAAAAAAAAAAAAATTGAGTTAGGACTGTCATTACATCGTAAAAACTACTGCAAATATAATGCACATACTTAAACATGGCTAAAAAAGCAGTGAGGCACAAAAAATGACAGAAATCAAAAATCACTCGAAATCAAAAATAAGGCTATAGCAAGGTATTTTTTTACAAAAAATTTCCAAAAAAAAACAAATTTGAGTTAGGGCCATCAATAGACCCTAAAAACTACTGCAAACACAATGCACATACTTAAACAGTGCTAAAAAAGCAGTAAGGCACAAAAAATGACAGAAATCAAAAATCACTCGAAATCAAAAATAAGGCTATAGCAAGGCATTTTTTCTCAAAAATTTCAAAAAAAAAAAAATTGAGTTAGGACCATCATTACATCCTAAAAACTACTGCAAATATAATCCATCCATCCATTTTCATACCCGCTTATTCCCGTTTATCAGGGTCGCGGGGGTCTGCCGGTGCCAATGTCCGGCTCTCATAGGGCGCTGGGCGGGGGTACACCCTGGACAGGGCGCCAGTCCATCACAGGGCAACACAGACAGACAGACAACCACTCATTCACTCCTATGGGCAATTTAGAGACTCCAATCAACCTTACAGTCATGTTTTTGGATTGTGGGAGGAAGCCAGAGTACCCGGAGGAAACCCACGCAGCACGGGGAGAACATGCAAACTCCACACAGAAAGGACCCAAGTGTCCACCCCAGGGCTTGAACCCAGGACTTTCTTGCTGTGAGGCGGACGTGCTAACCACTAAACCACCACTCACAAAAATGAAAAATAACCCAAACTAAAAAGTATGGCTATCACAAGGCATATTTAAAAAAAAAAAAAAAAAATGAGTTATGACCATCATTAGACCCTAAAAATTACTGCAAATATAATGCAGGACTAAGAAAGCAGTAAGGCACAAAAAAGGCAAAAATTGAAAATTCACCAAACTTCGGAGCTAAGGCTATAGTAAGGCAAAAAATCAAACATTTTTTAAATAAAAAATTTAGTGAAGACAATCATTAGACCCTAAAAACTACTTTAAATATAATGCACATACTTAAAATGGGCTAAGATTGCGGTAAGGAAAAAAAAATTCTTGAATTAAAAAAAATTGAGTTAACACCATCAATAGACCCTAAATACTACTGTAAATGTAATTTCATACTTAAATGGGCTAACAAAGCAGTAAGGCACAAAAAATGGCAAGAAAAACAATAATTCACCAACTTTCGGACGTAAAGCTATAGTAAAGCAAAAAATAAATAAAAAAATAACAATAAATTGAGTTAGAACCATCATTAGACCCTAAAAACCACTGTAAATATAATACACATACTTAAAACGGGCTAAGAATTTGGTAAGGCACAAGAAATGTACCCAACTTCGGAGGTAAGGTTATAGTATGACAAAAAATTCAAAAAATTTTGAAAAAAAAAAAAAAAAATAGTTAGGACCATCATTAGACCCTAAAAACTAATGTAAATATAATGCACATACCTAAAACGGGCTAAGAATGCAATAAGGCACAAAAAATGGCAAAAATCGAAAATTCACCCAATTTCGGAGGTATGGTTATAGTAAGGCATAAAATAAAAAAATTTTGAAAAAAAAAAAAAAATAGTTAGGACCATCATTAGACCCTAAAAACTAATGTAAATACAATGCACATACCTAAAAAATGGCTAAAAATGCTGAAAGGCACAAAAAATGGCAAAAATTCACCCAACTTTGGAGGTAAGGTTATAGTAAGGCATACAATCCAAAATAAAAAATAAAAAAAATTGAGTTAAGACCAATAATAGATCCTAAAAACTACTTTAAATATAATAAACATATTTAAACAGGCTCAGAATGCGGTAAGGCACAAAAAAACATAAAAATATAAAATTCACTAAACTTCAGAGGTAAGACTTTAGTAAGGCATAAAATGAAAAAAAAAATTTAGAAAAATAAAAATTTGAGTTAAGACCATTAATAGTTCCTAGAAACTACTGTAAATGTAATAAACATACCTAAAATGGGCTAAGAATGCGGTAAGGCACAAAAAATGGCAAAAATCAAAAATTCACCCAACTTCGGAGGTAAGGCTAGTTAGCCATGAAAATTGGTGAAAACTTTTCTAACACTTCAAAACTCCATTCTGAGGCGTTTGAAATTTTTTCACCCTTTTTTATACCTTACAATAGCCTTACCTTCGTTTTGGGGCGTTTCATATTTTTTCGTCCGTTTTTATGCCTTCCTATAGCCTTACCATTTTTTGAGGCGTTTGACAATTTTTCGCCTTCTTTTATGCCTTACTACAGCCTTAACTCCATTTTTGGGCGTTTGATAGTTTTTCTTCTGTTTTTATGACTTACAATTGCTTTGTTTTGAGGTGTTTCAATTGTTCTTTTTAACCATTTTTATGCCTTACTATAGCCTTACCTCCCCTTTGAGGCGTTTGATATTTTTTTGTCTGTTTTTATGCCTTGCAATTGCCTTAACTTCGTTATGAGGTGTTTGAAATTTTTACGTCCGTTTTTATGCCTTACTATCGCATTACCTTAGTTTCGGGGCATTTGACATTTTTCTGCCTTACTATAGCCTTACCTTTGTTTTGGGGTGTTTTACATTTTTTTGCCCCTTTTTATTCCTTACTATAGCCTTACTTCCATTTTGAGGAGTTTAAAAAAAAATTGCCCCTTTTTATGCCTTACAGCCTTACCTCCATTTGAGGCGTTTCAATTGTTTTTAAACCATTTTTATGCTTTATTATAGCCTTAACTCCATTTTGGGGCGTTTGATATTTTTTTCACGCGTTTTTATTCCTTGCAATTGTCTAAACTTTGTTTTGAGGCGTTTTAAAAAACATTTGCCCGTTTTTATGCCTTACTATACCATACTATATAATTTTTTTCAAACTATTTTTTTTTGCCGTTTTGTGCATTTTTCTACTGACTCACTGCATTGAGTGTTTTTAAAGTTACTGCTGATCTTCATCCAATCACAGTCCGCGTTATAAAAGAAGCCAATAACCTGTAATAAGGCCGTCTGGCTCGCTGAGTGAACACATCCTGACAGATATCCACTGGCATATCCTCAACACCCAATGACAGCAATCAGCGCCTTTATGAGTTCCTGTTCTGTGTCTCGTATAAACATCGCCCTCCTTCGTTTCTTATCTCTACACAACAGCTTCACAAGCACGTGCTGCCCTCTATAAACAAAGGCCTTGTTCTTTTTTTTCTCCTCAAGGATGTTCGTTCAATCACCAAATGATGAATTAGCTTTGGCCTGACGTGCTGCTCTTCATTATGAGGAGTCTGTCTAATTAAAAGCACCCAGAGGCCTGAGGGCAGCTTGTCTTACTCACTCATGGAGTATTTTTGGTTGTTCCCATTAGACAACGTGTCGGATTCAATTAAATTATATTAAAAAAAAACTGCAGCAGCCACAACAACACACAAATATTTATTTTTTCTTTCCAGGCATTTGAAAATATGACCAAAAGCAACAAAACTGGCAAATAGAAACTGCTTCAAAAACACATAATGAATGCATCCTCTTCAGTGTAATTTAAAGCTGTGTGTGAGTGTGTTCATAAACTCTATACTCGCAGTGATACAACAAACAGTTTCAGACAATAAAATATGTAACGATTACAGAAAAGCTTCTGTGTAACACACACCAGAGTAGGAAGAAACAACTTTGTTTTAATCAGAAATAAAATAGGTTCAAAGTGACCAAAAATGAGGCAAAATGTGCTGAAATTGGATTTTTAAAAAACACAGAAAGTATTGAAAAGTTGCAAATTAGAGTGGACAAAAAGTGGTAAAGAGGGTTCAAAGTATCAATATTGGAACATAGTTTAAACTGGTAAATAATGGGCATGACACATCATAAACGTGGTTGAATTGGCAAAAATCAGCATGAAATATGGTGAAAAGAGGTTAAAAAGTGACAATAATGGGTCAACATAAAACAAGAGAAGGAAGTAGGAAGAAACATCAACTCTGCACGGTTAGCATGATGCTAATATGTAATATTTCAGTTTACTTTTTCTTTTTTTAATCAAATTTCTGCTTTAAGGACAGTGTAGGCCTCATAGATCAATAAATGAAAGACCATTTGCTCAAAAAAAAAAAAAAGGTTACATTTTCTGCTTGAAAGTTTGTGTTGATGTCCACTGTGCATTGCATTGTGGGATGTGGAGTCCTGTAGACTGATTACTTGTGTTTGCACCAAACACTCTGCAACTTTTCTTTATTTCTCAACACATTTCTGGTGTTTTCACTGAAAGTTGTGGCAAAACAATGGTTTATTTATCCGGACAAAATTGTGTTTTGTAAATTATGTGTTTTGTATAGAAATATGAATGCAAATTTACTCAAACAACTAAACAAAACTTAACTAAATGTGTGATGGAGTGAGGTGATATCACTGGGAATACTGGGAACAAACTAGAACAAAAATACAGTCAAACCAATCTCTGACCTCCTTGTTTTGTCATGAAACAAGAAATCACAATAAAAAAAAACACTTCTACGTGTCTATCTACAGGACTCCACATCCCACAATGCAATGCACCAAAGTTTTCCAACAATGTCAATAAGAGACTGTTTTCAGTGGAGTTAAAAACAAACTTTTGAGCGGCAGTTTGATCTTTTTTTAATGGAAAATCTTTGATTCATACGTCTTTATCTGATGAAAAATTCTAATTTATTTGGATTTTGCAGACAGAATTTGCTAAATTTGTTGTATTGAGGTGTGTTTTTTTCTTTTCTTTTCTAGCCAACCATCATAATTAATATTTCAAAGTTTCCTGCTTATTAAATTAAAGTTGCTTTGAGTCTGATTCCTTAAGAAATAAAACAGTGAGGTTCCTGAACCTGGATAATCTACATTATGGTGAGAGAGCTTCTGGTGTTTTCATTGATCGTGAGTCCATAAACCAGACGAGTTGAATGAATTGGGCCCTACATAGTGAATCATTTCATGTTTAACAACAGACATAATATAGTCTTTATTCACCTTTAAAAAAATAAAACCACTTTTATGCAGAAAAGAAGGCATTTTAAAGCAGTTTCTGTGAGTGTAGTGTGCATGTTCTCCTGCTCATGTGATGACGTTTGGACCGCGGCGTCCCGTTCGCTCGTGGATGTTGGAGATCTTCAGGGCGATGGCGATGAGAGGACCGAGAACCACCTGCACCAGGAACAGAGAAGAAAAGCTCCATCACTTGAATCTGCTGAGAATCATCACAACTCGCTGCAGAAACCACTTAAAAAAAAAAAACTTTCACATTAAAAGCAAAATACAATTAGATTCTATTGAAATGAAAATGATTGTATCAGAGCTGAGGGTCACATGATAAACATCCATGTCTGCATTTAATATAATGACTAAACTGAACATTAATACAGAAAAAAAAACTAAGGGTTTGTGTTTTTTGAGTTATTTTGTGTTTTTTTCAGTTCTTTTGTCAATTGTTTTGCTATTTTCTTTTTTTTTTTTTCATTTTGGGTATTTTCCTTTCATTTCTGTATTTTTGTTGTCATTTTGTGTTTTTCTGTAATATTGTGTGATTTTTAAAGTCATTTTGTGTTTTGTTTTTTGCTGTTGTTTTGTCCAGTTTTCTGCTATTTTTTTATTTTCATTTTCATTTATTTTTTTTGTCATTTTGTGTATTTTCCTTTCATTATGTTGCGGTTCCATTCATTTGTGTTGCTGTTTTTGTTTACCATGAGTAATTTTTAGTATACTTGTTGTAGTCCTGTTATCATTTTGTGTATATTTATTTAACAATTTCATGTGTTATTTGCAGTCATTTTGTGTAATTTTGTTGTCATTTTTTTTTTGTATTTTCCTTTCATTTCTGTATATTTTTGTTGCTGTTTTTGTGGATTTGTGTTGTATTGTTGTCATGTATCTTTTTCTGTGATATTGTGTGATTTTTAAAGTCATTTTGTGTTTTGTTTTTTTGCTGCTGTTTTGTCCAGTTTTCAATTTTTTATTTTGTGTATTCTTATTCATTCTGTTGCTGTTCCATTCAATGTTCTTGCTGTTTTTTGTTCACCATGAGTAATTGTATGTATTTTGTTGTATTCCTGTTCTCATTTTCTATATCTTTGTTAATAGTTTGGTGTGTTTTTTGCAGTCATTTTGCCTATTTTTTCTGCATGTTTGTTCTGTACATTTGTTGTAATTTTGTATCATTTTTCTCTGTGTATTGATGTTAATACTTCAGAAAACGCTCAAAGATCCACAGAGAGCCGCTCGTCTTTTCATTTTTCCACATTTACTGTAGTCAATATTCATTCGTTTCCTTTAGTTGTTGAATAACTCCTGATCAGGTTTGACTTCTCCCTATATTTCCCTCTGACCTCCATCTACTCAGTGTGCGTGTTCGAGCACTCTGTGTAGCTGTTGATAAAGTTAAAATAGGTTATCTAATCTGGAATCTGTTTAACTACCTGTTTATCTTCATTTGTTTTCAAGCTGTTCTGCACAGAATGGGTCAATGTCTGCTATAGAGAGTGCGTCACAGCTCCAGTAACATGGTTACAAATAATACGTGTAATGATGGTGTGAAACTGGGAATGGAACTCGCTACTGATTTAAACTTTTTCAGCTCAGTTTGACCAAGAATAACTGTTGTTGTTTGTGATAAAAGTGACCCGTCTCTGATTTACGTCAAGAACAGTGAACACTGGTAATGAAGAGGATAATACCCACAGCGTAGCAACATGTGCTAGCACACAGGAGGCCCAAACATCTCAAAGTCCAAACACAAACACAAAAACAAACAATCTGTGCATTTTTATTGTTGTTTTGTGCATTTTCGTTTGGTTTTTGAAGTCGTTCTGTATGTTCTAATAATCATTTTCTCCTCATTTCTGCGTTCTAGTTGTCGCTTTGTGTGTTTTTTAACGTTATTCCATATGTTCTGCTCAAATTTTTGTCATTTAGTTATTGTTTTGTGTGTTTTTAATGTGATTTTGTTGTTGCATGTTTGTTTTTCCTCTAATTTGTGTATTTTTGTTGTCACTTTGTAAGTTTTACTGGTTTTTTTTGTGTATTTCTGGTCTCATTTTGTCTTATTTTGTGGTTGGATGTTTATTTTTCTCTTATTTTGTGTGTTTTTGATATTGTCTTATGCATTTTGTGTTGTTTTTTTGTTTTGTGCATTTTCGTTTGGTTTTTGAAGTCGTTCTGTATGTTCTAATAATCATTTTCTCCTCATTTCTGCGTTCTAGTTGTCGCTTTGTGTGTTTTTTAATGTTATTCCATATGTTCTGCTCAAATTTTTGTCATTTAGTTATTGTTTTGTGTGTTTTTAATGTGATTTTGTTGTTGCATGTTTGTTTTTCCTCTAATTTGTGTATTTTTGTTGTCACTTTGTAAGTTTTACTGGTTTTTTTGTGTATTTCTGGTCTCATTTTGTCTTATTTTGTGGTTGGATGTTTATTTTTCTCTAATTTTGTGCATTTTTAATGTTATTTTGTGTATTTTGTTGAGTTAGTTGGATTTTTTGTATTCTTCTTTCCATTTTGTGTGTTTTGGGAATAATCTTGTGCATTTACTTTGGGGGCCACACAAAATTAGAGCGAGGGCCCCCAGGATGTCAGTTTCCCATGCCTGGTTTAGACCCAATGATGTTCAGATAAAAGTTTTCTCTCTGGACATTATGATTAACCCTCCAACTCAGCCATTAAATACACAATGTTTACCATGTTCACAGGTGCTAAAATAGAATATAATGGAGATTATTGTACTGGTTTCAATAATAGCAGTATTTTAATAATTCTGACCTGAGTCTCTCTGCTGTGTCTCTCTGGGTCTCTCTCAAAGCTCTCAGCGTAGATACGGATGGTTGCTCCGTTTCCTCCTCCACAGCCGCTCATTCTAAACACCAGGCGGGATGAGTCTGTGAAAACAATCCTCAGACCCTGGAGCAGACACACACACACACACACACACACACACACACACACACACACACACACACACACACAGACACACGCACACACACACACACACACACACACACACACACACACACACACACACACACACACACACACACACACACACAGACACACGCACACACACACACACACACACACACACACACACACACACACACACAGACACACGCACACACACACACACACACACACACACACACACACACACACACACACACACAGACACACACACACACAGACACACACACACGCAGACACACACACACGCAGACACACGCACACACACGCACACACACGCACACACACGCACACAGACACAAACACACACGCACACACACACACACACACACAGACACACACACACGCAGACACACGCACACACACACGCACACACACGCACACAGACACACACACACACACACACACACGCAGACACACGCAGACACACGCACACACACGCACACACACACGCAGACACACACGCGCACACACGCACACACACGCACGCACGCACACGCACACACGCACGCACACACGCACAATTATATTAATTATAGCAGGTAATAGAAGATTGTCTTTTCAATTATAATCTATAAAAGTATTAGACTATGAAAAAAAAACAATTTATTGTTAAATATTTTCACCCAAATGAACATAAACAAGTGAAAGTGTTTCTAGAATAACCAATCGGTAATAGAATTTGCAGTAATGTCAAACCAACACTAGAGGTCACTATCATTCCGTGTTATTTTATGAGTGCACTGATTTTAATCCATTCTTCTAGAATATTCTGCCTTTACACAAAATCATGACAATGTTGAACAATTAAATATAAGAGTCTGCAACTCTTTCAAAGCACAACATGCAAATATTTCAAAGTTTGACAAATTTAATTGGTTAAAATATTTTTTTTTAGTTTAAAAAAATTATTTTAAACAAATGATAATCAGATGTTTATTAATCATGGGACTCAGACCTAAAGTAAGCGTTCAGAGAGATTTGTCTTATTTTAAATATTAATTCATAAACAATGTCTGTTAGTCTGACTTGTCTGTTGTTGTTGAGTTTGTAACAGTCTTGTTGTAATGTCTGTCATGTTTGGTAAATATATACATATATATGCATATATATATATATATATATATATATATATATATATATATATATATATATACATACATATATATATATATATATATATATGTATTACTGTGTTGTATTGAATCACTTTGTGTTATGTTTGAAATTTTATTCTCTTCAGGATGGAATGACACGTATAACAACTGCTCAGGGACTACGGATGAAAAGTAGCTCTTGGACTAATTCTGGCGTAGTTACAGAAATGTACATTAATATGCACTGTCCCCTATAATAAATAAATGTATAAATTAATTCAAATTGAAATCAAAATTAATACATTTTGAAGCAAAAAAAAAAAGCTCCAGGCTTGCATGCAAAATTATACTAATAATTATTATTACTATTATTATTAAATATAAAACTTTGTTTTGAAGAAATCCTACTTTATTTTTCCAATTAAATGCATTGATGAAACTTACACCACTGCTCTAAAGCAGGGGGGTCAAACTCATTTTAGTTCAGGGGCCAAATATGGATCAAATTATCACAAGTGGGCCACAGAATTTAGGCAAGAAAACAAACAATTTCAACTTTATTTGGTCCTTGTTTGCACTTCCACATATAAATGATATGTAACGTTTGTAAGGCATTGAAAATATCCAAGAAATAAGGGGAAGATTTCCAATTTGAGGATTAATTTCTTTAATCCAGACTCACTAAAATAAATATATGCTCTGTATCATGTGTCGTCTTCTTTAAACTGTGACTAAGCTTTGTCGTTAACACAGCAGCTAAAATAAAACAAGAGGCTCTAGAGTGTTAAAAATAAAATAAAAACTTCCAGAATCATCTCTAAGAACAGAGGAGCGTTCACACACACACACACAGAGTTCAGCAGCCCTGAGGTTAGCTCACAGGTTAGCTGTGTGTTACTTAGCTTATTATCAGTGACTTTTTCTCTTGTTAAATCAATTGTTTCATCATTTTCTAAAATAAGGCAGTGATTTTAAAGGTGGCGCCAATTTAAAGCAGTTTGACCTTCAAAATCTAAATTTAGCAGGAGTGCAACAGTTGGGACGTCCTATTAGTGACTGAGCTACTGAGTTACACCAGAAAACACACACAATATACCAGAGGTGCATAACTGGTATTATAACTTTAATGATCTGATCCATGGGCCACAATATTATTAACATTCATGTCAGGATTTAGAAAAATGACCAATTTGAGGATTAACGTGGGAAAGAACAAAGGGTTTGTGTGTATTTTTGCACGTTTTTTGTTGTCATTTTGTGTGTTTTATTCTAATTAATTGCAGTTTTGTTTTTATTTTTTAATGTTTTTGTTTACATTTTGTGTTTTTTAGTCTCACTGTTGTCGTCTTGTGCATTTACGTTGTCCTGTTACGCGTCTTTCAAGTCATTTTTTATGTTCTACTCAAATGTTTTGTATTTTTGTTTTGTGTGTTTTTGGTCTCATTGTATGTTTTTGTGTGTTTGTAATTAAATTTGTTTTACTCAATATTTTTGGTCATTTTGTTATTGTTTTGTGTGTTTTTGTTGAGATTTGATATGTTTTACTTTGATTTTTTTCTAGTTTTGTTTGTTTTTGGTCTCATTAGATTAGATTAGATTAGATTACATTACATTACATTATCCCACATTGGGGGTATTCACACGTTACAGGAGCCAAAGACACAAACAGCAAACAAACAAGAAAGTTAAACACAAATACAGAACATACAATAAAAATAAAATAAATAATCAAATGTTTTACACTGATTTTGAATGTGTTTGGTCTCATTTTGTGTGTGCATTTTTTTTTTTCGCTTTGTGTATTTTTGTTGCAATTTTGTGTGTTTTACTCAGATTTTTTTTAATTCTTCTTTTCATTTTGTGTGTTTTTGGAGTCATTTTGTGCATTGATTTTGGGGGACGCACAAAATTAGAGCGAGGGCCACATTTGGCCCCTGGGCCGCCAGTTTTCTATGCCTGGTTTAAAAGCAATCGTGTTCAGATAAAAGTTTTATCTCTGGACATTCAGATTAACAACTCAGCCATTAAATACACAATTTTACACAACTGGCATGCCACATTTGTGTAAATCCCTCCGCCCCCCCCCCCCCACCCCACTTCTCCTCCTCCTGTAACACTTGCAGCAGAGACAACAGCTGACATAATTCTGCTTGGGGAGGAATGTGTGCTGTAATAACACACACTGGGCCAACTGGGATGCTGGGGGTTTACCAGTATTTTAAGGATGACTGACAGAGTGGCTGTAGAGCTGCTGTTTTCGTGGTAACGCTACAGCATATTAACACTGGGATACGAGTAGACGTCCTCCGCCTGAGTGATGTTAGGAGGCAACAAAGTGGCGCGAGTGGCGTCCATCCATAAAGTCAGCAAAATCATGGTCTATTGTTCTATGAATCTGTGATAACCACATTTATTTATTCATCTGAATAATATCCACTGTTATCCAGGAAGTGTGTTCTTATTATAGTCATCTTGAAGATGTAAATTATGGTTTTAATAAAAAATAAAATGGGTTAAAAGTGACAAAAAGGTGGTGAAATGGGATTTAAAAACCACAGTAATTGGTTAAAAGTTGCCGAGTGACCAAAAACGAACAGAAAAAGTGGTAAAAAGGGTTCAAAGTGTCAATATTGAAGCAATAAGTTTAAACTGGCAAATAATGGGCATGACAAATGGTGAATGTAGTTAAATTGTCCAAAAATAAGCATCAAATTTGGTGAAAAGAGGTTAAAAGTGTCAATATTGGGTCACTTAGTGGGAAAAGTGGTGGAAAAGGTTTATAAGTGCTGAAAATGTCTTGAAAGTAGAAAAAATGATCAGAAAAAGCAGAAATGGTGGTAATGTAGCAAAAATTCATTAAAAGGAGCAAACATATGGCAAAAAAAGTGATGAAAAAAGGTTAGGATATGGCAAGTTTGGTGTAGTTGCAGAAAAAGGGTAAAAATAAGCAAAAATGGGTTAAAATTGTTCAAAAAATATTCTTTGTTTCTCGTAGGCATCTGGTGACCCCAAAGATTGAGAACCCCTGCCATAGAGGGCAGTCACTGACATTTTACAACAAAAAACGACAAATTTACATAGTTTGACTCAAATGTTGAGAGTTGTTTTCATTAAGAAAAAAAAGTAGTTTTTGGCTTTAGTTACACTTTGAATCACATGTGTCAAACTAAAGGCCCAGGGGCCAAATCTGGCCCTTTAGAGCAGCGATTCTCAACTGGTGGGTCGGGATCCATATGTGGGTCGTGGACCTGTACTATGTGGGTCACGGACCTGTACTATGTGGGTCACGGACAGCTGGTCAAAAAAAAAAAAAACTTAATATCTCTCATGTTGGACTTGTCTTTTATTTTGACAGGCATGCTGTGAAATGCATCTTGCACAGGAAAATATATGGATTATAGGCTATATGTGTGTTTTCAACAGCTATATTTGAAAAACTTAATTTGTTTGGTAGAGTTCTAAAAAAAAAAAGTGGGTTGCGATTTATTTGACCGTGGCAAAATGTGGGTCCCAGAATGAAACCAGTTAAGAACCTCTGCTTTAGAGCATCTAATTCAGCCCACAGGAAAAAGAAAAAATGACAGAAAAACATGTATCATTGTGTAAATTAGAAAATAATTTGGTTGTAGATATCTCAGCCCCTCCAGATACACACAGATACAAATGTACAAATTCCCATGCTTATTTCACGAGTCATTTTTAAATCTCAGGTTGTTGAAAAAACTAAATTTTTAAAAAAAATCTGGCAAATTTCCTCAAATTACTACACAAAATTTCTACAAATTGAATAAACATTGTTAAAAATGAAGGAAATGTGAGTGATTTTAGGTTTAACATCACTTATTGCCTGGATGTTGTCGGTGTCATGTACTTTATATGTAATTTACATCTGGGAGTACAAACTAGGGCACATTAATGTTGAAATAAAATGTTTTCCCTGCCCATAATCTGTGGCCCACTTGAGATCAAACTGCTCCATTATTGGCCCCTGAACTAAAATGAGTTTAACACCCCTGCTTTAAATTGTGTGAGTAAATGTTTAGGGTTTAGAAGGAGGGTGTAAAACCAAAACATGTTCTGTTAACACTATAATGCCCTCCCTTTCACTCACCTGGTTTCTAGCTACGGTTCCGTCCACAGGGTCGACGTACTCAAAGTTGTCGGCTCTCTCCACGCCGTACGTGTGGTCGCCCACAGCAAACTTCTGACTGGTGAAAGCTTTGTCTGAGATCACTGCCTCCAGGTCTCTCATCAGGTAGAAAGCAGCGCGAGGGTCCAGGCCTTCATAGTCGAACCTGTCGAACACAAAAACAACACAATCATTAGAATGTAATTCATCAGAATGTGAAAACACAGCAGTGTGTCACACACAGACAGTAAAACCAGGTGGTGAGTGTAATGTAAGTGCAATAAAATAATATAAAAACCAAGGAGGACTGGTTATTTGAATTGAAAAATTAATTTGAAAAAAAAAACCTCAGTCAGATTTTATTTTTCTTTCATCTCTGAATATGTGACGTTTCCATATCTTAAGATGTAGCTACCAGATTTATTTTTTTTTAACTTGTTCTCCAACTTTAAACTACTTGTATTTTTACTTTTTCTAACAGTTCTTAGACATATTTATTACCAAACAAATTAATATGGCGTATTCTTAGTTTAAATGTCTAAACACAAAGTTAAAGGCTTACATTGGAGTTTTTACTACAATGATAAACTCTATTACAGCAAAACAAAACCGTCAATTTACTAAAAAAATAAAGTTAACTAAAAGACAAAATCGTCTTTTTACGTTCTTCTCTTATTTATGCCTATTATTATGTCTCTTTTTTTACGTCTGATGTTTCATCGTTGTAAAGTGTCTTAAATAAATAAATAAAAAATATTATAATCATTATTAACAATGTCTATGAATTTATTATTATTATTATTATTATTATTATCATTATTATTATTATTATTATTATTATTATTAATTAACACATTATTATTAAAAAATATTATTACTAAATCCAGTTTTCGGTAAAGACTAAAATTTAATCTAAAGTTCTTGTTTTTATTATGTCTCTGATGTTTCATTTCTGCAAAGCCTCTTAAATAAATAAATAAATAAATAAATAAAATATGTTATTATAAGTATAATTATAATATTTATTTATTTTTTATTGATAATAAAAATAATACAATTATTGTTATTGTTATTTTTATTATTTAGTGTATTATTATTTAACAAATTATTATTCAAATGTGACTCACTAAATCCAGTTTTTGGTAAAAACTAAAATTGAATTTAAAATTATTATTTTTTATGTCTGATGTTTCATCTCTGTAAAGCATCTTAAATAAATAAATAAAATCTATAATTGTAATAATAATTAAAATATTCATTATAATTATAATTGTTAATACAGTAATTTGCATGGATATATTATTATTATTATTTAATTCATTATTATTAAAATGTGACTAACTAAATTAAAGGTTAAATTCTTGTTAAAATCAACACTGTAGCTTGTTTTTTTTTTTTAATGATTGTTCATTTTTCTTCTCATCCTGCTTCACTCTGTTTATTTTCTGCTGCTTATCACATCAGCTGTGGATCAATGATGATTCCTCAGTGTCGTTCTGAGTGATGGATTCTCTCCTTTTTTTAACGCCGTGTAATGGCAGCGAGGTCAGTGTGGGAACGTGAAACAGTGCAGCGACCCTCGATGTGAACTATCTGTGCCTCTCACAGGGGACGGACCAGTTAAAATAGGAACATGTGATGAGCTGTGAGATGGATGAGCAGAGGAAAGCTGGAGGAGAGACACTCACTGATTCCACACTTTGTTTGTTTGTTTACTGCAGGAGGATTTTTAGGGAAACAAATTATGACAAATAAACAAAAAGCATGGCCTAAAACCTTTGAAATGTACTTTGTAGTAGATCTATGTTTAACAAAATGCATTATTAAGCATCATATTAATTCTATTACCTTTTAAAAATGTTACTACTTTACACTTTTAGAGCCTGTGTTCCTCCATCTTGAAATCACATAATTGATGATGTCACACGGCCCCACTGCCTGTAAACACCCCATTGTTTTCTATTGGAGTGAAACATTTAGCCTGATTTTTTAGATCATTTAGCAGCTTTTTAGATCATTTAGTAGCTTTTTAGATCATTTAGTAGCTTTTTCAGTCAAAATGACAACTTGTGCTGCTATCGGCTGCTCTAAAAAACCAGGAAAAGTTAAAGATGTTGATGTAAACCTCTTTTGTTTACCGAAAGATGATAAAAACAGTTGTGACCACAGGGGGAAACAGTTCCAACTCTGAGGTTTGGTAGTAGACAATGAAGCAGAGAAAAAGAGCTCTCCTAAGGGACCTTTACTCTCCCTTAAACAGTGTGCTGACACGCTCTGGTGGCTGAAGTTAGAGCGTAAGACACAGACTGTTACAGATGCACAAACCCTGATAATAGAAGTCCTTTTAGGTGGGTGTCCTTCAACTGTCTGTGATTTACTCATTAACTTCAGCCACCAGAGCGTGTCAGCACACTGTTTAAGGTAGAGTAAAGGTCCCTTAGGAAAGCACCACTTCTCTGCTTGCGGTCACACATTTTTTGCAGATCACAACTGTTTTTATCCTCTTTTGGTAAACAAAAGAGGTTTGCATCGATAGCTTTAACATTGACTAATTTTTTAGAGCAACTAAAAGCAGCACAAGTTGTTATTTTGACTAAAAAAGCTGCTAAATGATCTAAAAACCAGGCTGAATGTGTGTGACATCATCAATCACATGATTGTAAGATGGAGGAACACAGGCTCTAAAACTGTAAATTAGTCCCATTTTTAATAAGCTATTAAATGAATATGGTGCAAAATAATGTGTTTTGTTAGACATAGATCTACTAATAAGTACATTTAGAAGGTTTTTGGCCAATTTTGTGAACACAGTGGAGGGGCTTTTTAAAAGAAATACCAAAGGTTGTAACTTAAAATGCAAAGTTCATTAAAATGATATTGAATAAATCATATAATAAGGAACAGTGTTGCTCCCATTGCTCCTCTATCACCTGCAGTAGTAGTTGCGTCCAAACTTGGCCCAGTGTTCTCTGACGATCTGCTCCACGCCTTGTTTACGTGACGCCATGATGGACAGCCACATCAGCACCGCCCACAACCCGTCTTTTTCACGAATGTGGTCTGAACCTACATGGGTTTAAAAAAAAAAGGTTATTAAATTCACAACAAACCAATAACATGAGCTACAGATTTATAACTTTCACCGAAATGAAGCTCCAACACTGAAGCAACTTTTGTACATTAAAATCTACTGCAAATGATGAAGTCCATCACTGTTTTTTTTTTTTTAAACTGTGAAACTTATTAAACCTATTGGGTCATTCCATGTCAAATCACCCAAGAATTTTTCTTCTTCTTTCAGAATATGTATTTTCCACAGAATCTAACAGAAAAAAAGTTGTATCAAATCATAAACTTTAAAAGTTAATTCCAAAAAATGATATTCTTTATTTTTTTTTTTTAATTTTCAGGTAGCTGATGATGCCAGAAAGCTTCCCTGTGAGTTTTGTGATGGGCACTTTTACACTTGTTTAAAAAGAGTGATGTATCATATACTTGCAAACTCTTGCTAAATATATTTTAAATATTAATTTTTAAGACAACATTTTGGAGTTATTGTTGGACATGTTTGAAAATCAGAATTTGATCTGAAAATCTGATTTATTTTTTAAACACCATTTTAAATTTCTTTCTCATGCTAACATTTGGAGTCAATGTAAAAATGTCATTTTTGAACATCAGTTTTTCACTTATGGAGCCAATAAGTTATTGTTAAAAACAAATTACCAACATTATCTCCATGTTGTCTCTATTTAATTTGTGTATTTTTATGATTTTTGTCTAAATACCTCAGCTGCAGTCTTGCACACAGGTGACTGTATTAGTGAATCAATGAAGCTACAGATGACATTTCCATGTGCTAATGCTAATATTAGCACAGTGACATAGAGGATTCTCTCCTGTGTTAGAAAATGTGAATTCAAACCTCTCAATGATATAAAAACAACTTTTCTTCATCCTCCTACTTTCTGCTTGTTGCTCAGAATTGCCTAACTTTGCCGAAAATTGCTTCTCAGCGGCTCTGACATTCTGCACAGTTTCATTTCTGTTGTGCTTTCCTGTGAGTGTGAGGCATTCTGCTTTATCTAAACAATGGAGCAGAGCACTCACCGCGAGATAAGACAGCTGCACACTAGTATCTGCTTATGTTGGGAGAGTCTGAGCAACGTTGGGATGTTAAGACACGACTAAGCTGTCAGCGTTACACATTACAAGAATCATCGTTTTCACTTTTTGTTGCAAAAATTGCATGTGAGAATATGCAAACTTGGAGTGTTTAGTTTTCCTCACCGAGCAACGACGTGTAACAGTTGTCGACTTCCTGAGCCACGAAAAGACGTTTTAAACGTCACATACTGTACTTATAATGACAACATAATTAAAGAGATTTTAGTAAAAAGCTACAGATAGAAGCGACATTACACACACAGGTGGATTTCTGATAACGCTTAACAACGACCGAATATTTGTAAATAATGAAAACTTACATTAAAACTGCATTAAAAAAACAAAGATTGAGAGAAAAATCTTTTTTAAAATGACAGATCTTTAGAAGATGACAAGAAAAGCACACAAAATACACAAAATGACATAAAATACACAGAAGGACTCATAACACACAACAAAACAAACAAACAGAATGATAGGAAAAATCACAAATTGAGAAAAAAAAATTACAAAATGACAGAGAAATTACAAAATAAACAATTATACACAAAAATTACTCAAAATAACCACAGAAATACACAAAAAGACTCAAAATGTCAAAAGAAAACAAGCTAACCCGAACTCCTCGCTTCAAAAACAGAGAAAACCAGATCAAAAATACATGAAATGACATTAAAAACACATGAAATGACAAAAAATAACACAAAACAACAACAAAAGGACACAAAATGTCTCCAAAAACACAAAAAAAACACAAATTGAGAGGAAAAAAATATATATAATGATAGAGAAATTTACTAAACACAACAAAGTTATTATATATCTATATATATACTGTATATATATATATATATATATACTCATGTATCTATTTGTTAAATTCTATGAATATCTGATATGCTGTTGACACTGATATATTCATTTATAAAACCAGGTATAGTTATCATTATATTAGCGTACATTGATGTGTAAATGTGTTAATATATCATCATAATGACAATCATATAGAGTTGTACATAGAAAATTAAGTGTGTGTATGCATGTGTGTATACATATATAATAGAGATTAGGAGGTAGGATTAAATAAGTTTTTATACTTCTTCCTACTCCTTTTCGAGCATGTTAATGATAATGATTGATATATATATTTATTTATTATAGATTTATTTATTATGGATTATTACTTTTTTTTTGTTTTGTTGTGTTGATTTCACTGTCTCAAAAAACAAATAAAGAAAGTAAAAAAACAAATGTGCACAAAAATGACAACAAAAATACATAAAGGACGTCAACAAAAACAAAAAAGCACGTTGTGCCTGTAAAACAAAACTGGATCAGTATGTACAGTACACCTATGTTTTTTTTAAAGATTTAAAATCGTGAAACAGTGAAAAAAGTTTGACTCCTGATGAATAAAATCCTTTAGTTGAATAGATTTTATGGGACCAGGAATAAGAAATACGAGCAATGCCAAAGTGTGTGTGTGTGTGTGTGTGTGTGTGTGTGTGCGTGTGTGTGTGTGTGTGTGTGTGTGTGTGTGTGTGTGTGTGTGTGTGTGTGTGTGAAGCAGAAGTGATGATTTACTCTGCATGAATCTCTCTCTCTCTCAGATATTTTTCCTTACATGGAAAGAGGAGCGGTGCTCGACCAAAGCTCTGCGTCTCCTCTACACTCTCACTCCTTGTTTATACTTTTCATATCTGTTGGAATATCTTTTTTTTTTTTTTTTTTTAACGCCTAAAATTCTTCTGTTTTCCTTAAATGTGAACGTTATTCCCCCAACACTGGACTGGAACAACATAATATTTAATACAGATATCCTTAAAAGCCCTGTGTTGTTTAGGCTTTCCTACCATCTAACTATGTGTGCGTGTGTGTGTGTGTGTGTGTGTGTGTGTGTGTGTGTGTGTGTGTGTGTGTGTGTGCACGTTTCAGTGATTCTCTCTCCCCCCCCCTCTCCCGTTTCCTTTTATAGCAGAAGAATGGTGATTATTTACACATGCAGCTATGGTCCCAGTCTTCTCTTCTGTTACAACTGGGAGTGAAGCCACAGGCAGAGACGCTCAACCTTTAAACTGACTCAGAGAAAACACATTGTTTACTGCTCTGATGTGGTCAAAATGATTGTTTTAGTGAGATTCATTATTCTTCATTTCTAAGATTCACAAGAAAACATCAGAAATCATACCTGTACATCTCTGAATTAGTTTAAAACAGAGATGAGCAACTTTTGTCACAGCACTGCCACAAAAATGTGATCCGAGAGTCACAATATAATCAACCTTCATGTGTAATGATTATTATGGTCATTAATGCAAGAAACAACAAAGAGTTTGTGTGTTTTTAGAATCACTTTGTGTATTTTTCTGTTGTTTTGTTTGTTTTTGTGTCATTTTGTCTGTTTAGGAGTCATTCTGTGTTTTTGGTTTTTTTTTGTGTGTGTGTTTTTGGAGTCATTTTGTGCATTTCTGTTGTTGTTTTGGATGCAATTTCTCATTTTGTGTGTGTTTGTGTTTTTTTTTTATGTGTTTTTCAAGTGTATGTGTTGTTTTTAATTGAGTTTGTGTATTTTTGTTGCTGTTTTGCATCATTTATTGTCATTTCTGTTCTCATTTTGTGAATTCTTGTTGTTGTTTTGAATTTTTTTCTCTGATGTTCTTTTGTTTTTTGGTCACTTTGTATATTTTTGGAGTGATTTTTAGCATTTACTTTGTCAGCTGCACAAAATTAGTCTGAGGCCCCCACGCTGCCAGTTGTCAACACTGGTTTAGATAATATGAAATATTAAAAAAAAAAAAAGAAACAAAAGAAGAGTTTGAACTACAATGGAGAGGACGGAAGTATATATATCTGGACGATAAAGTAAAAGAGAAGCTTTTTAAGGGAAAGTAAAGATTCTATCTGTAGTGTTTCAGAACTCTTTTTTCCTTCTCAGCTACTTCAGCAGCAGCTGGTTCAGACAGTCCTGCACTGATGACCTCATTTACAAGAACCTCAGCAACTGTTGCTACAGAGTACACACACACACACACACACACACACACACACACACACACACACACACACACAAGCTTTAATCCCCCTTCAATTCAGAACAAAAATGAAATCCTCTTTAAAAATATTTTAAAAAACAGCTTGTAAACACCTAATTCCAAATGAAATCTGCCATTCCGAATTAAATCCAAATTAAGTGGCTGGTTTATTCTGATTTTAATTCCAAATTGTAAACATTTAATTACGCTTTAAATTATTTCCGGTTGTTCTGCTCATGCTTATCCTGTCGATGATGCGCTGGTGATGACATAATACAGGATGGACGCCCGAAGCACGCTTTGGATTGGAACTGGAGCTATTGAAGCCTTAACATTAACAGACATATTACACACACACATAGACATATTACACACACACAAGGACCTCAGCAAACCAAACAGGCTTCATCAGTCGACATGTCAAGTTGCTGGTTCAAAACTACAATCAAAATAAAAGTGAATATAGTTCTTATTACCGTATGTGGTCTTTTTTTTTATGTTGGAACCAAAACAAAAAGGTTTGTTGTGTGTGTTTTTTTTCCCCTGATAGACGTAAATACATCACGTTTGCCCCCTGTCCAATCAGAACCCTTTCCAACCCCCAGACCTAAAACAGAATTGAATAAAGGCAAATGAACGTGTTTTCCATGTAAACCTCAATTCAGAATCACTATTTCCATGTAAACACGAAACAGAATACTATGAACTAATAAACATAATGTAACCGTGGCCAATATGAAATAACTTCCAAGTTGAAAAGTTGAGTCTAGCAGCACGAGAAAAAAAAAAAAACATAGGTATCGTGTTGTCGCGCACAAAAATAGCAACAAACAGAAACACTCATTCTGTTTATCATACCTGTCCCAAAGCTCTCTTCTCCACACAGTGAACAGCGTCCAGAATCCATCAGGTTTCCAAAGTATCTCCATCCTGTAGGAGTCTCATACAGAGCTAGCTTCATGGCTTTAGCAACTCTGCACACACACAAAAGAAACACAATGAATAAAAACTCATTATCTCTGGCTAATATCTAGAATTATACATAAACTCAGACTTTCTCAATGAAGTAAAGCAAATACTTCAATGAAGCAGCAGCTCATTTATAACTTAGAAAGGCAAAAAAAAGGCTGCTAACCTTTTAGCTTAGTTTAGCATTTGAAGATGAGCCGTGTGTGTGTGTGTGTGTGTGTGTGTGTGTGTGTGTGTGTGTGTGTGTGTGTGTGTGTGCGTGTGTGTGTGTCTGTCATGAGGCCAAAGAGAACCAGATAAACTGCTCAGTGATAAATACAAGGACTGGCTGTAAAACCAGTAAAAATGTGTTTTTTTAAATGATCCCAAAACTTTAATTTATTCCTCATTTTAATGACTTTTCTGTGTTTGGAAAATTTAAAAAATTGAAATCTAAAAAGATTAAAAGCTGTTGTCTTACATCAGGGGTTCTCAACCTTGGGGTCGTGAGACACTGAGGGGATCACCAGATGCCTTCAAGAAACTAAGAATAATTTTACCCCATTTTTCTGCAACTACACCAAACTTGCCATGCTTTAACCTATTTTGATCACTTTTTCTTGCCATAGTTTTGCTCCTTTTAAAGCATTTTTGCTACATTACTCATATTTCCGCCACTTATCCACTTATTTGTTCCACTTTTTCAGCACTTATAAACCCTTTCCACCACTTTTCTACCTAATATAACATATGTTGACACATTATTGTCACGTTTAACTTCTTTTCACCATATTTCATGCTTATTTGTCTGTTTTTGCCTACTCTAATTTGTAACTTTTAACCAATTTCTGTAGTTTTTTAAAATCCCATTTCACCACTTTTCCCACTATTTTTGGTCACTTTTAACCCATTTATTTCTTACATACAGGGGTTGTCCTTGCATCTCTAAAGCATTTCCCCTCAGTTTGTTTACAAAAATATAATCTCTAAATATGTAGATTTCAAATAATGAAATGAGAAAAAATTCCAATTCCATGAGTCGACCGTCGACACGCACACAGGAAACAGGAAACAGGAAACATGGAACATGAAACTGATGGTGCAGAAATGTTTCAACAGTGGAAAACCATTTCTTTGCACGATCAAAGGAACTTTATGACATCAGATTTCCTCCGTTTTTCATAAACTATGTAGAAACCTATTTAAAGTCTAATATTAACTCAGTGTGTAATGTGTAATTTGGCCTCCCTCTGCGTCTTGATTCCAATCAAAATATCGTGTCCTAGTAAAGAATGTGAGGCTGGAGTTTATTTCACTCCTATTTAGTCACTAAAATTTGAAGCTTGGCTAAAAAATAAGGTGGAAAAGTCTGAAAAGCTGGTGTGACGTGATCGTTTAGGGATGAGATTCTCACAAAGTATCAACCATTAACATACAGAAGAGCACAAGTTTTAGCATTGGCAAGACTAAATATTTCTATTTCCATCTAGAGCAGATATGGGCAACTGGGGGTTCGGGGGACATTTGGGGCCCTCAAGCTAACTTTGTGTGGCCCCTAAGGTAAACACAAAAAAAGACTCCAAAACACACAAAATTAAATAAAATATCCAAAACCAAAGCTAAATAACATCAAACACACAAAATTACTCAAGAAACATGCATTATGACAATAAAAATAAAAAAATGATGAGGAAAAATTGTATAAAACAACAATGGAAATACAGTGCAATGACGACAAAAGCAAAATGTTAACAAAAATGCACTAAATACCACAAAATGAAAAAATATAAACAAAATATATAAACAAAATGACAACATAACTACACAAAATGAATACAAAATGCACAAAATAATACAAAATGACAAAAGAAATCTATTATGACAACATAAATGCAAAAAATGTTTTAAAAAACACATGGCAACAATAAAAATGCACAAAATGACAAAAAAAAAACTGTAGTAAAAATGACAGCACATATACACTAACTGACACCAAAAACTCAATGACAATAAAAATGCACAAAATTGCGCAAAACACACAAAACGACTACAAAAATGTACAAAATGACAGAAAAATCTATAAAACAAATAGTAAAAATGATTGCAAAAACACAAAAAAAAAAAAAAAAATATGAAAATTACACAACAACAGGCACGCACACAATGAGAGAAAAAATTACAAAATTATAACAAAAACACACACAAATAGTTTGTAGTTTGCTGTGTTAATGCTCAGATTGGTCATTATTGTAAATGAATGTTGATCATGTGACCCTCAGATCAAATCATCTCTGCTCTATGTAATGTTCCGGTCGAGGCCCGTGTGTCCATTGAATGCTTTTTTCTATGAGATTATTCTATTTTTGCTCCTCTTTCAGTTTGGATATGTTTTATAGATACAAATGTGTCTAATAATGAAGAACTAGGTTGATTTATCTTGTTTTTAATAAACAATAGTTCTTCTTCTGTGGTGCTCTAATGGTCCATGATGAGGTGTGTCTCTCGGACAGAGTTCTGTTGAAGAATGGGTCAACGTTCAGCTCTGATTGGATCGTCTCATCTCACTCATTGCTCTGTGTTTAGCTCCAGTCATACATCACACAACACCTTTATGAGTGAAATCAGTGTGTAACGTGTGTTTGTGTGTGTGTGTGGTACCTATCCAGTGCCGTGCTGGTGGCCATGCTCCTAGCGAAGCCTTTAACCCCGTGCTGTCTGAAGTAAGGGATGGAGGAGAGGTTGGCGGCCATGATGGCCACTGAGTCGGCAGGGTTCACAAAAAAGCCGTTCTGTCCCAGGATCATGTAGCGGTCCTTGAACGTCACACAACATACCATGAGTCGACAGATTTTACATTTAAGCCAAGAGTTGCAAGATGAATTCCTCTGGATTTTACTTTATTGAACTTTTACACTGAAAAATAATCAATGTTGATTTTTAATGACAATTATGTACACGCAAATGTCTAAAATGTATGTTTTAGGACAATATTTCACACTATTTATCACAAAAAAAGAGGCGATTGAATGTCAAACAAATATCCAAATCCGCCCATAATCACCTTCAAAATATATGTGTTAAGGTTTAAGTGGTTATCGTGTTATCCTGTGACTGAACATGAATGCAGAGCTTCATCTGAAATGTGTTTTTAATGTGTTGATTCACATTAGTTTGTATTTTCTCTCTTATTTTGTGTTTTTATTGTTGTTTTATGAGTTTCCAGAGATATTTTGTATATTTTTCTCACATTTTGAGTGTTTTTATTGTTGTTTTGTGAGTTTATTTTGTTGTTTGTGTTTGTATGGCATAACTTTTTGTTCAATTTTTACATCATTCTAATTAAAAAAGTAACATTCCAAATGTAATCTTTCACTATCTCTCCTCTTTCAATCAAACTATAGCATCTTTCTTATAAATTAACTTGTAGATCAAAGTGATTCACAGGAATTTGCTAATGTAATTGACAAAAGTTAAAAATGATTTGAAAAAAAAGGTTTCGAGACTAATACAGTAATGGAGTAATTTAATAAAAAAAATAATTAAAAAGATGACGAACTAAGAAAAAGTCAGAGATAAAAACAAAGCAGAGACAGGAACAATTTTTAAAATAGAAAACATTCAAATTAGCATAAAAACATGTTTTTTAAACTGCTAATTACTCAAATGTTCAGTGTAAATCATAACTCACTCCATCAGCATCGAGTGCAGCTCCAAAACCAAAGTCTCCTCCTTTCATGGCGTCCACCAGCGAGGCGGCGTAAATCAGGTTGGGCTCTGGGGGTCGGCCCCCGAAATCCTCCAGAGGAACGCAGTTAACGGCAGAGTTAGCGGGGGCTCCAAGTTCATCACATAAGATCCTACGCACGTACGGCCCCATCACTGACACACACACATAGTAAATAATTATTAAAATATATTTCATATCAGCTTTTCCCACTATCTGTCAGTTCGCTTGAGCAGGGATTCTCAACCTTGGAAGCAGGGCCCCATTTGGGGTCGCAAGACACATGGGAGGGAGTCGTCAGATGCCTTTAATAAATTTAGAATATTTTCTGAACAATTTGAGCCCATTTTTGCTTATTTTTACCCTTTTTCTGCAACTACACCAAACTGCCCATTTTTTCTTGCCATATTTTTGCTCCTTTTAATGTATTTTTGCTACATTTCTCCCATTTCTGACACTTTATCACATTTCAATGCCTTTTCTGCACATTTTTCCCCACTTTCAACACATTTTCAGCACTTATAAACCCTTTCCACCACTTTTCCACCTAATGTTATATATATTGACTCATTAATGTCACTTTTAACCTCTTTTCACCATATTTCATGATTATTTTTTGCCATTTTAACCACATTCACAACTTGTCATGCCCATTATTTGCCAGTAAAAATCTTGTCTTATCGCAGATATTTTTATACTGCATTTTATTTTAACTAGATTTATATTTGAGAAAGTGAAAGTACAGAATAAAGTACTTTGAGATTCTTTGTGAGTGAGTAATGTTTTCATTTGAAAATAATAATTATTATTAATGTTGTTTAAGCTCTTTGAACTTTGTGCCTCTTATCTATTTTTGTGATATTGAAGGGGTTTTTTTTTTTAATTTTTATTTAATTTTGAAAAATAAATACATAAAAATGAATAAAATAAATATTTAATTAAAAAAATGAAAAAAAGAATTTAAAAATAAAATGTGATTCTAAAGAATTATTTTAATCAGTATTTCATTTTATTTTATATTTATTACTATTTACTAGACATTTCAGGCAAACCCATTTTATTTCCAGCGATTCCACATGGGGTCACATCCCCAAAGTTGAAATATCCTGTTTTATGGAGTTGTTCATTTCAGGTTCAGTAATTGTAATTAATTGTAATAACATTTTATAAATTGAGAACATAATTGAAAATAAAAAATAATTGTAATTTTAGTTGTAATTGGAAAAAAATGTTGGTCATTATAACCATAATTTAGCTGTAATTGACATGTAATTGAACATGTAATTGACCCCAACCCTGGAAGCTACACACGCTGATGACATCCTCACCTCCACTCATAGCGTCCACGTGTATCTTTAGCTGCTCTGAACCAGCGAGGAGGTTTTTAATGGACGTGAAGTCAAAGATGTTCCTGAGCAGCTGCAGATAAACTTCCACTGAATCTATGATTTCCACTGAAACATGAGGAGAAATGAAATGAAGAGGTTAATCAATACCATCATCAGCGACTGACAGAAGAGGCGGTCGTACCTCTGAATGGTTTGAACTTGTTCTCCAGATCAAACTCCTGTCGTCCCAGTCTGGATAGATCTATTCTGAGGTCAGGACAGATAGCGTACTCCTCCAGAGTTCTGCTCACCTGGTGGATTCTCTCCATCACTGTGTCTGGAGACGGACCTGAAGACATAAAGACAGGAAGTGACCTCACACCACTTTAAAACACTCTACTTTTATCTCTCACCTCCATTGGACACGTTGAATTTAATCCCAAAGTCTCCTCCAGGGCCTCCAGGGCTGTGACTGGCAGTGAGGATGATCCCACCGATGGCTTTGATCTTCCTGATGATGCAGGAAACACCAGGAGTGGACAGGAGGCCATTGTGACCGATGACCAGACGACCGATCTGAGAAACAAAATAAACTTCGACCTTTTTGGAGCCAAAATCTCAAGGTCAGGGTCAAGGTCGCGTCATGCGTCAAAAACAAAAATGTTCATATCGCTATGAATATTAATCGTAGAGATACTCCACTTGAGAAATACTTATCTCAAGTGGAATATTTTATTTCATTGGACCAAAGCTGTAAAAAGATCAGTAGGTTCATGACCTCACAAAAAATAATAAGAATAAATTTCCCCTGTAACTTGGCCACAAATTGACATACAGTGCTCAGGCTGGTACCATTGAACAACATTTCCTTTCAAGGTCATTATTAAGGTTAAGGTCAGTCTTCTGTTTTTCCTGCATTATTACTTTCAATTTAATTAGTAAAAAGAACACATTTGTCAACAAATCTAAATACAGGAAGTCATTCTTGCCAATTCTTTTTTAAATTGCCAAATACATATTCACCTTGTGAATACAGGTCTTGCATAGTTTAGTTTTTGTGTTTTTGTTGTTTTATCTGTCACTTTGTGTGTTATTCTCTCCATTTTGTGTAATTCTGTTGTTGTTTGTGTGCATTTTAAGTATCATTTAGTATAATATTTTCTAAATTAGAATGTTTTAATTGATTCAGGTATTAATTTGTATATTTTTCTCTCATTTTGTGTGGTTTTGTGTGCATTTGTTGTCATTTTGTGTGTTTCTGGTACTAGTTTGTACATTTCTCTGTTATTTGGTGTGTTTTTATTGTCGTTTTGTTGGTTTTTGTGTGTCCTTGGTATGTTATTTAATATATTTGTTGCACATTTTGTGTGCTTTTGTTGTCATTCGTGTGTTTCTGGTACTGGTTTGTATATTTTTCTTGCATTTTCATTTGTTTTTATTGTCGTTTTGCGTGTCTATTTTGTTGATTGTGAATTTTTGGTGTCATTTATTAAATATTTCTTTAGTTTTGTGTGTTTTTTATACTAATTTGTATATTTTTGTCTTACTTTGTGATTTTGTTGTGGTTTTTCTGTGTTTTTATTGTCATTTAGCTTGTTTCTGGTACTAGTTTGCATATTTTCCTCTTATTTTGTTGTTATTTTGTTTGTTTTTGAGTGTTCTTTGTATATCATTTAGGATACTTTTCTCAAATCGTGTGTAGTTTTGTTGTAGTTGTTTTAAATATCATTATTTTGAATTTACTTTAAGGGCCCACAAACTGGTAAGCTAAAACAAAATACACGTTTGTGACTGTGGGTGAAAACCCCTGCGGACACAGGATAGAACATGCAAACCACACACATTTTATTGCCAGGTGTTCTGTCGTGGAATCAAACCCAGTGTACAATGTTACCCCAAAACGAATCATTTCAATGAACCCAAACAAACCAAAAAATAAAGCAAACACTGTTCACTCGTAGGAAAGTCATGAACTTCCTGTTTTGGAACCCAAACGTTCTCCCCTAATATAAGAGGGTGTCCTGTAGTGTCCAACTGTCTAAATGACTGCGCTGCACTCCCTATTTATACTTATAGAGTGGTGGTAATCCATAGAGAGGCCCATAATCCTCCTGCATATCAGCTCCTCTAAATACAGAGTCCTCACTGCATAGGAATCTGTGTCTTCCACACGTAGAGGATCCAACGTGTGAAAAGACAAAGACAGTGAGAGAAACCTCCCTAATGTTTGTACAACGGGGTCTACGGTTGGACCATGAGACGATGGGAGGAGGAGGAGGAGGAGGAGGAGGAGGAGCTCAGGATGAAACGTAGGCAGAGAAATGTGAGCAGGATGGATGGAGGCTCTGATAAGGATGACATCAGGAGAAATGAGCCGATCTCAAAAACAAATCCAATTCCCCTGAACGTTTTCTTTGGATGTCGACCAAAGCAGCTCTGTCCAAACGTTCCTTTATCCGTCTAATGAATGTGCTCAGTTTTTAATTCCTTATTTGGATAAATCAACAATAAACACTGAGTTTTCCCAAATGCAAACATGACTTCTGAAGTAAACTTTAAGAGATTTCAGCCTCTCATTTACAGAAGAGGTTTAAGGCCACTGGAAAAAAAACAAAAAAAACAAGGTCCAATTTTTTTTTAATTATTATTATTATTATTATTATTATTATTATTATTATTATTATTAATTTTCTGAGAAAAAAGTCAGAATTCTGAGTTTACAGTAAAAAATTCTAACACTAAAGTCAGAATTTTGGGTTAGGGTTAGTTTATCTTGCAATTATGAAACACTTTTTTTTCATACTGTATGTTTTCAAAAATCTAAGTTTTATATTTTACAACTTGCTTCATTGTAATATTTGTTATGAATCTAGCCGCTACATGCTTCAGGGCAGAGGTAGGCAATGTTTGTTTGATCAGAGGGTCACATGATCAACATTCACGTGAGCATTAGAATAATGAGAGATCTGAGCATTAATACAGGAAAGAACAAAGAGTAATTATAGTAATTTTGAGTGTTTTTCTGTCATTCTGTGTATGTTTGTTGTCGTCTAGCTCTTTATGAGGTATTTTGTGCATTTCTGTAGTTTGATTTTTCCTGTAAAATATTTTGTATTGTTGTTTTGCTTGTTTGTTAGTACTGTGGGTTTGCGGAGTCATTTTTTGTCTTTTTCTTCTCTTTTTTTGTAATTTAGTATATTTTTCTGAGTAATTTTGTGCATTACTGTTGTTTTTTGTTCATTTTTGGAGTAGTTGTGCGTGTTTTTGGAGTATTTTGTGTGTTTTTATCTTGTCTTTTGCTGTATTTTCCTGCAATGTTGTAATTCTTTGTATTTTTAATGTATCCTTGTTCTTGTTTGGTGTATTTTTCTGTCATTTTGTACAAATACGTTGGGCACCGCATAAAATTAGACCAAGGCGGTCTAATTTTGCGGCCCCCGGGTCGCCAGTTGCCTATGTCTGCTTTAGTGGGTCTCATTGGCATGGGCGGGGCCAAATGGGTGGCCCAGGGTGGCACGTGCCACCCCTAAAATTTGATTGGCCACCCCAAGTCTTGTCACTATACTGGCTGAATTACACAACATAATAAGCACAATATATTCTACAAGTTCACATCTCACCTCACTGTAAAACAATCTATTTTCCCCACCCTTTCTATTTCCTACCTTGACTCTCTCCTCCCTGCTCCCTTTCCCCTCCCGCTCCCCCTCCACTTAGGTGTAACACTGCTCTCCCTTTTTATATCCTCCCTCTAATAAAATATTTCTTACCCTTCCTTAGGGAGGGCTGGTGATGGTCACACAATAAATCAATTTATTTTATTGCAATAACAAAACGTGCATTGCTGTCTCGAAATGATTGCACTTCTTGTAGTGTTGACCTTTGACAGCATGTGTAGGATCAGCTCTCAGGCCTGGGTCGGTCGGGCTCGAATGCAAAGCGGGGCTGGGCTACAGTCTATAGGCTGGAGTATGGGCTGGAGGAGCAGCCGCCATCACCACACTCTTTTCTCCGCCGCCGGAGACCGGTGCTCCCCCCCACCTCCCTGGCCTTGCTGCCTCGCCGGGGGCCAACAACAGCGGCAAGGCCAGGGAGTAGGGGGGAGCGCCGAGCCTCCGGCTGCGGGGATAGGAGGACGACAAGAGCTACTCCTCCAGAGGAGCAGCCGTACTGGAGGAACAGTGCAGCTGCTAGCGCCCCAAGTGGCCAAACGTTACATAGTCATGCATTCATCACTCTAATCACATATAGATTTAAATCTTTATACTGGGTAGGACCTTTCAGAGCTGGCATTTGATCCACATACAGATATGATCAACTATTTCATAGCATTAACTACATATCACATGCATTTTTTTTCTTTAGATGTTTAACATTTAGGATAAACAGTATTATTAGTGGTAGTTTTATTATTTGAAATTTAGTATGCCACCATAAACTGAGTCTGTGCCCCTGCAGTGGCCCCCTAACTAAGATTTCCTAGACCCACCCCTGCTCATTGGGTGCTACATTTTGTAATTATCTCATTTTATTTGTATATATTTGGATTGTAGCAGCACTTTTTAAATAAAAGGCTAATGATGAGTCATTTTTACCAAAGGGAAAATTAACTTTAAAAGACAAAAAGGAGGATGTAAAGTTTACTAATTATTATTATCAGTAAAGTATTTAATGTGACATGTCAGTGTAGTCTCACCCCATTGGCTGCTGCCATCTGCACTATGACTTCTATGGCGGTTCTGCTGAAGTAGCGACCGTCGCTGCCCACCACCATGGTGCAGCCCTGTCGGTCCCTCAGGTCCATGGAGGACAGCAGGCTCTGGATGTAGTTCTGGAGGTAGTTCTTCCTCCCCTCGAACACAGAGGTCTTCCTCCTCAGACCGTTGGTCCCGGGCCGCTGGTCCTCGAACGGGGCCGTTTGGACCGTCAGCACCGGGATAGGACTGGTCTCCATCCTCCTGGTCCCAGTGCCAGTTAGGGTCAGATTAGATGGGTCTGTAGGTGGGTCTGTAGGAGAACCACTGACTCATCTCTGCATCCAAAACTCAGGACAACTCCCACTACACAATGAACACACACACACACACACACACACAAAAATAGACCCCTGACTGACTCACAGGGGGATTGTGTCTGCAACAGGACACTAGGAGTTGAAAATAGACCAGGTTTTGATCTTCAAACTGCAGCCCGCGGACCATAAAATAAATACAAATCACATCAAAGTTTAACTTCATAAAGGTTTCTGAACTGGGGTTGTGGAAGATTTTTGTTAGTGTGTGACTATTTACACTGAGCTTTGTGTTATTTATTTATATATTTATGTTGTTGTTATTCAGAGGACTGCATCACTCTGCTTTATTAGATAAACACTACCACCTGCAGGATAAAAAGAGGAACTACATGCGCATGTGCAAGGCTGTCAAATATTAATAAAATGATCAAATATGTTAAATTGCATCAGAAACGTTTAGCAACAAAAAAAAAATGCAATTAAAATTGCATTAGAAAAGAATAGTTTGTATCGAAATGTTTTCTAAACAACGATTTTGGTCATATTAATTATTGGCAACTATCTTTGATAAGGGATACATGATAAATAAAGATAGTATGAAATAAAGAATTAAATGCAGGATAATATCAATAAATGAATAAATAAAGCTGAAAGAAAATAAGGCAAAGGAGAAATTGATGTTGCATTTGCAACGCTGTCAAATAATTCAAAAAATAAAGTTAATGATAAAATATTTTCAATTGTAACAGAATTATTCTAACAAAAAACCAAAAAAAAATAACTGAGAAAATAATAGTTTCTATCGAAATATTTGATAAACAACAACTTTTGTAACATTAACGACTGGCAAATAATTTTGAGAATAATATAAAATAAATAAAGGATGATGTTTTTATATTTTGGACACATTTAATCATTAAAATATTGTGTGGAAATACGTAACTATTCACACCGACTTAATTCATTTATTCAGCGGACTGCATCGCTGATTTATTGGTTATACACTGCCACCTGTAGATTAAAAGAGGAACTGAAGGCGCATGTGCAACGCTGTCAAATATAAATTAATGAATTAAACTAAATGATTAAAAAAAATGTTCATTTGCATTATAAATTAAAAACACACCAGAAATAATAGTTTCTATCGAAGTATTTGACAAACACATTTTTAACACAAATTATTTGCTTTTTTTTAATTTTTTTTTTTTTTTTTTTTTTTTTTTTGACATTTTGGACACATTTAATCATTAAAATATTGATAATATATTTGATGGCAGCAAGACTCTGTGTAGGCAGACCCCAAGGTCTGCAATTTAAATGGGGTCACCTGAAATGTCTATTAATTGATAAAGAAAAAAATATATATTGATGAATGTTTAACGGAATTTTTTAATTATTCTTTTTCAAATTAAAACAACTCAACCTTTAAACAACTATTCTATTCTTTCACTTTCTGACACAACTTGTTTCTAATCCTGGCTATTTTGCAATTTTAACACAGGATAATAAACATTATCAAAAACTAATTCAAGAAAAAAAGAAAAAGTTTTTGGTATCAAAATTGGGTCACGATCCAAAGGTTGGGAACCATTGGTATAAGAAGTTACATTTCTGATCAATGTTGACTGAACTAAACAATTGTTGTTCTTTGTAATTTAGACACTGAGTCTCTCCATTATCACAGTTCAATCCTTTATTTTGACATATATATAAAAAAACACATTAATCAACAAGATTATTCCCGAAGTGACAGTTTTAAATATATTAACAATTAACTTTGTACATTTTTACAGGGTTTTGAATGTCAACGCTCATAAATATCACGAACATTTCTATTGAATAGAACAGAGTCAAATGTATTCTAAGGTTTCAGCATTGCTGATAGGAGAGTCTGAGCCGCTGATTTATTAATGGAGCAGAGTTTAAACCTGGAGGACAGAACGTGTTTGTGGGCTGAAGGAGACCCGGGGCCAAACAGGCACTGGGGCCCGGAACCAGGGGCCCGTATCCGAAGTGTGGGTTCCTCACACGGGTTGGTCTGCTCATGATGCTGTCGATGCTGAACGAGCACTTCTCCTGTGCCTGGGGGCCAGGTTTGATGGGCTCAGCGCGCTCTGTTACGCACAGCTGTGCCATGAGCTCCGCGCTCCCGCTGCGCGCTCCGGTAATACTCAGAGGTCGGAACGAGGCTACGGGCACAAGCACGCCGTCCTGGAGCTGCATGTACGGCACGTGACTCTGCACGCTGTACGGTTGGGCGCACCTCATGTTGGAAAACAACACCAGTCCATCTTTTCCATACTCGGAGTGGCTTCGTTTGAATCGTTTCCTCCTGCGCAGGAAGCTTCCGTTATCAAACATGTCCTCCGAGGCCGGGTCCAGGGACCAGTAGTTCCCTTTGCCCGGGTTCCCAGGCTCCCTCGGGATCTTGATGAAGCAGTCATTGAGGGAAAGGTTGTGTCTGATGGAGTTCTGCCACGCGGGGAACTTGTCTCTGTAGTAGGAGAACTTCTTGATGATGAAGTCACAGATGCCGCTGAGGGTCAGCTTCTTCTGGGGGCTCTGCAGGATTGCCATGGTGATGAGGGCGATGTAAGAGTACGGAGGCTTGATGGTGGAGGTGGAGCTGGAGCTGCTCGGGGCTTTCCTCTTAGACGCGCGTTCACTGTTCTCACTTTCTCCAGAAGAGTCCGCCTCAGAGGAGTCACAATCCGCTCCGGATTCAGTGGAGCATCCGTCCTGGAACAACCTCTGATGGACCATCCCGAGCTCATCCTGGACCAACTCACGCTGAGAAGCTTCACACTCACCGGGGAGGATCATTTTTACACGGAAAAACAGGACAGAACACTCATAAACCAATAGATGGGCTGTGCGTAAAAAGCGCGATCATGCGTAAAAGCGCAGCCAGGAAGTCAGGAAAACGTGATACAGCCAGGGCAGGAGTGAGTGAGGAGCTTTTATACCTGCTGTGAGCTTTCTGCTCCGGACGGAGGGCAGTCCCAGTAACCCCCGTGGACCTATCAGTGTCGCCCTCACAGCGGGGAACCTCAGCACGGGGAAGGGAAACGGGCGGGTGGAGCTGGAGTGCACGGGCCTCTTTACGCACTGTAACTGTAGCTGAGGGTTAAACATGCATTTTAATCTCATTAAATAGAAAATAAGTAAATCACGTGACTTCCTTAAAGAAAACGTTTGAATAGTGACATTTTTGTTGTTTTTTGATTGTCGTTTTGTTAATTTTGGTATAATTTAGTACATGTTTCTCTCGTTTGTGTAGTTTTGTTTTTGTGTTATTTCTCCATCATTTTGTATACTTGGTGTTGTATATTTTCCTTTCATTTTATGCTTTTATTGTCGTTTTGTGTGTTCATTTTGTTGTTTTATGTTTTTGGTGTCATTTCGTATATTTTCCTCTTATTTTGTATTGTTTCGTTGCCATTTTGTGTTTCTGGTACTAGTTTATGTAGTTGTTTTTGTGGTTGTTGTACTTTAGTATATTTTTCTCTCATCGGGGGCCAACAGTGGCCTTAACGAGGCCATAAGCATCAGAATCAAAGAAGGAAATGAGCTGCGTAAAGTGCGCGCGCTTTGTGGACGTGCACAGCGTGTTTTTACGACCCGTGCTAAACAATGTGAATTGCAAATGAGCAATGGTGGGAAAACTCCACCTGATTCCTCACCTGACCGGGACTACTGTGTGTGTTTGGGGGGGGGGCTTCCACATGACAAAAGGTAAAATAAAAATAATAAAATAAATAAAAACAATAATAGGTATAATACAAATAAGGCACGTGACGTCCTGCATTAGTTAAAATAATATTAAAGGGTGATGTTTAAATTAAAAACTCTTCCCCTGTTTCTCGCGCTCTTTTGTTTTGTGTTTCCTAACAACAACAAAAGGTAATTGTCCTGAGGCCTTACTCTGAATATCACAGTGAATTTAACACTTTAACACAAAAGCACTTTGTCATGGAACAGCTCGGAGCGTTGAGCAGAAAAAAAATAATAAAATCAAAGTTTATAAATGATTAAACACATTTTAAACAAATGTTACAGAAGCAGATTTTATTTTTAAATAAAGTATAGGTTTTCTTTCAACTTTAAACTGAAATAGTGGAAATGTTTGAGGAGGAGTCACTCATTCAGGGAAGTTGAGCGTTCCCAGTGTAGCTTTTGACTTCTTTATAAAACAATTTAACTGTTCACTTCTCTGATGATGAATCCTCACACAGGAACTGAATCCATCTGAGACCATTGGAGGATCAGTCCTTCATAAACGTGTTGAGCTTTTATTGTGAAGGAGATGTTAAGTCTGAGCGTTCGTCATCACGGAGGAAATAAATTTTTCCATTAAAATGTCCTTGTCCAGGTTTCTTCCTATAAATTAGAGGAAAGAAAACTTAGATAATAATATATAACCTAATAATAATGACAATAATGACCCAAACAATATTGATGTAAAATTTGTTTTTATAAAACTACGACAAAAAAAACAAAATTACTCAAAAAAAATACAAAAGTAGACAAAAGGAAAATAAAATTACACAAAACGACAACAACAACAAAACCCCACAAAAATGACAAATTGATAACAAAATATACTAAATTACTCAAAGATGACTACAAAAATTCAAACAAATATGTAAAACAACAATAAAAATACACAGAAATGAATAAAAAAATCACAGAGGCAACACATTTACACAAAATTACTCTAAAACTGCATAAAAGTACAGGAAAATATACAAAACGACAACAAAAACCCCACAGGAATGACAACAAAAATACACAAAATGACTCATACCACAGAGAATTAGGCAAATATTCTTCAAGATGATAACAAAAATACACACAAATACATAAAACAACAACAATAACACATTGAAATTATTTCAAAAACAAAAAAGCAACAAAAATACACAAAATGACTCCAAAAACATAGAAGACGACAAAACTTTACAAAAATACTGAAAAATACACAAAATGACATATAAAATAAGTTTGAATCAAAATAATGCAGATGTGCATCCTCACCGATGAAGACGAGTCTGTTGAGTCGTGGGTTTCCATCCCACATCTGTGGCGTCTCGTTCAGCTCGTACAGCTCATGGACGCCCTGCAGCATCACCTGGTTAGCTTTACCTGCTAAAGCTACGATGCCCTGCAGAAAAACACAAGTCACCGCTAACACGTTAGCCTACGTTAGCTCACCTGTGACTGCTAACAGTGACACGTGTCTACACCTTTAAACGGATGACGGTCATGGGTCGGCCTTCTTTATTACACATGAGTTTTTCCCACAGTAGATCCTGAAACAGAAATATGTGGTGGATGAGCTGGAAATGAAGCAAAAAGAAGCTGGAGAACATCTGGATTACCTGGATGAAGACGTTCAAGGCATCTTCTGACACATCTCCAGTCACATTGAACGTCACAGTTAAAATACTCTGTTGATCACACATTAAACATTATGATTAAATATATTTAAATCAATATAGAAAAACCTTCATTACGTCAGAATTTCAATCATTAGCACATTGTTTTTATTTTGTCTTTAGAGCAGATGTTGGAAACTAGCTGCGGACCCCAAAAATAAACACACAGCATTAGAAACACAAAAAAGAAAACTGCAAAAAATACACAAAATGTCTCCAAAAAACAGAAGATAACTCCAAAAATACACAAAACAATAACAACAAAAAACACAGAAATGACACCAAAAACACAAATGACAACAAAAACACACAAAATTACTCCTGCCACACAAAGAACAAAAGTACAGGGGGGGAAGGACAAGAAACATACAGAAACTACTCCGAGATGACTACAAAAATACAGATAAATATGTGAAATAAAAACAAAAATAAATAGAAATTACTCCAAAAAAAACTAAACTGCTAAAAAATACAAGAAAATATACTAAACAACAACCAAAATATACAAAATGACTTAAAAGGGAAAACAAAATATACCAAATTACTACAAGATGACTACTGAGAGACAGAAATGTGTGTAAAATGACAAGAAAAACACACAGAAATGACTGTAAAAATATAGAAAACTACAAAACTGCACAAAAATACACAAAATCACTCATAGCACCAAAATATATGGGAAAGTTTTTTTTTTTACAAAAGCTAATCAACCAAATTAAAGTGATTACATACATTAACAGTGTGTCACTGCAACTTTTAACACGTGACCAATTTAGCATACATTTATATTCTGTTTTATTAAGACTAAATAAGCTGTAAACCACAAACTGGATGCTGGCTGATTACTGAGTCACTAGAAGTGTGAACAGTGACGACATCGACTGCTTCCCTCTTCATCTACACACAAATCCATGACAAAAGCACTAATCCTGATTAGAAAAGTGGATAAAATCTTTCATTTGTTTTATTTATGACACACACACACACACACAGTTGCCTGTCTTCTGTGGAGGGGGTGGTTGTGTTTGAGTGTGAGGGTCACACACTTCCTTGTCATTTGGTATAACAACAGAAAAACACTACATTCATTTACATGAAAAGAGCAACAAAGATGTGGGCAGTGTGTTTGTGGGGGTGTTAGAATGAGAGAAGGGGGGTGGGGGGGTCCTGAGCTGCATGTGGGAAGCTGAACCCGAGAGAAAACAGAAAACAATGCCATTATTTACCCACAAATAAAATCCCACCTCTCCTCATCCTGTGGTAAAAGTTTAAACTTTACGGGAATAATGAGGAAAAAACTGAAAAGTTCAGCAGGACTCAGACTCATCACTGCAAACAGTTCAGTGGAAGTTAAACTATTATATATTATAATAATATTTACCACATTTAAATGTTTTTTTCTCCGTCAATGCAGCGTAACAATCCCCCCACAGTGGATTCTCAACCTTGGGGTCAGGACCCTATTTTCTAAACAATTTGAGCCCATGTTTGCTTATTTTTACCACTACACTTCACTTTCTGCCACTACACTAAACTTTCTATATTTTAACCTATTTTCATCACTTTTTCTTGCCATATTTTTGCTCCTTTTAATGCATTTTTGTTACATTACTCCCATTTCTGACACTTCTACATCACATTTCAATGCCTTTTCTGCACATTTCTTCCACTTTCAAGACATGTTCAGCACTTATAAACCCTTTCCACTACTTTTATCACCTAATGAATGTCACATATGTTGACACATTATTGTCACTTTTAATCTCTTTTCACCATATTTCATGCCTTTTTTTTTTGCTAATTTAACCACATTCACCATATCATGTCCACTATTTGCCAGTTTAAACTAATTGTTCCAATATTGACACTTTGAACCCTTTTTACTACTTTTCCTATCTGTTTTTGTCCACTAATTTGTAACTTTGAACCAATTTCTGTGTTTTTTCAAATCAAATTTCATCACCTTTTCCATCATTTTTGGTCACTTTTAACCCATTATATTTCTGATTAAAACCAGGATTTCCAACTTTAAGATGACTATAATAATAATAATAATAATAATAATAATAATAATAATAATAATAATAATAGTAATATTACTAAACGTTCCTGGATAACAGTGGATATTATTCAGATGAATAAATAAATGTGGTTATCACAGATTCATAGAACAATGGACCATCATTTTACTGACTTTATGGATGGACCCCAAAAATCTCTCCCTTTTATTCCCCCTTATAGATGGTCCTGTCTCTGGAACCTTTATTTTGGGGGTCGTGGGGCTGAAAAGGTTGAGAACCACTGCTCTAAACAAAGCTTACATCCACCTGCTAATGGAGGTCAAATCTCTTCCCATCGTCGTCCTTTATGGCTCCTGGATTCAGGACAAACAGCTCTAACACCGTTACAAACAGTTAACACTGCTCCTCCGTCTAGTCGACACCCGTCAGCCCGAGTCGGGAAGGTTACGCGCCTGTTTGTAACGTAGCAGGAAAACATCAAACACCGCCACTGGATCTCGACACTAAAAGCAGAAGCTGTAGGAGGGAGTTTTCACCATCGTGTCACAGCCCCGGGGGGTCAACAGGGGCTCAGTTTGATTGAAAAACTGTAGGAAACGATGGCCACAGTAACATGATGTTTTTTTAGATCGGAATCAATTATTCTGAATTTAAAAAATTGTAATGAAAGTCTTCTGTTTTGTGTTTACATGGAAATAGTCATTCCAAATTGAGGTTTAAATAGAAAAACACATTTATTCGCCTTTATTTAATTGCGCTTTAGGTCAAAATCGAGGAATTATTCCATTCGGAATTAAATCACAATAAACCAGCCACTTACTTTGGATTTAAATTTATTTCGGAATGGCCGTTTTTATTCAGAATTTGAAAATCATAGAAAAATCATTTTTAATCTTTTGTAAAGAGGATTTTATTTGTATTCTGAGTTAAAAGGGGAATTAGCTCTCATGTAAACTGATGTAGCAGAATAAGACTCTGATAAACAATAACGAGTGACATTATGTTTACGGTGTAGAGAACACAAACGATACCTTGTCAAGGTGTGGCCTCGCTGGTTGGTCAAGTTGGAGTTTCTCAGCAAGACTTTAAAAAAGAAAAAAGAGAGAGAGAGAGAAACACATGAAATGATTGATTAGTTTTAATCTCTTTACAAATATCTGCACAAAACTATTTCAACACAACTTTTCTTTGGGATGGAACTCAGATTTTACGTTTCAAAATTTCCCAAGTTCTGTTCCAAGGTTTATCATTTGCATGTATGTTTTTGTTTCATGATCTTTGCCTGTTTGAATGACTTTATTGGCTATTAAACTTTATGAAATTGTACAAAATTATCAGTGGAATTAAACATCAGTCCATTTGTTACGTTTTCTTTTTTTAATAATAACAATTTTTTTGTATTTCAACATTCAAACCAACAAACAATAACAAGTACAAGTATGGATCAAATTAAAATAAGTTTTAAATAAAATTATAGTTCACAGTTTGTCATTTGTGTAGTTTTTATGTGCATAAGTCCATGCTACAGTAATGTCAGCGTTCCATTTGTTACATTTTCTAGACGTTCAGTCACTGTTTTTCTGGTGATAAATTGTGTGTAAATGTGTCATAATGGGGTCTGATTGATTTTGATTTTAAATATTTTAAATAAAGAGGAGAGAGAGAGAAATAAAAGAAATGGGTCAGATTTTTTGTTTTTGTTTCAGAATGTCTGTCTTCACATACATAAATAATATTAAATTGTACATTTATAATCTGTATAATTAATTTATGATGGTGGGAAACGACACTAATTTTAAGAAATATTTTGTATTTTCCAATCAAATTTCTTGTTAAATTCCTGTCCTTAAAATGCAATAAAAAACATGGATTTTAATTGTTTTCAGAGGAAAAAAAGTGGATTTTTCTCTTAGTAAATAACCCCGTATGTCGTCTCTGTTCCTAATGACACGACTTTAAATGGACTTGTAAAGACTTTAGAAAAAGGCAATTAAATCTCACAGGACACCCACCACCAACAGCCCCCACCCTTCCCTCCCCACCAAACAAACTCCGGCCCTTTCTACTTCTACCCTGACCTCACACGGGGGTAAATGTTGTGTCCAGCTGCTTGAGCCGCATGCACTGTTAGTACCACACAGGCAGCTCGGCCACTGGGGGGGGGGACTTCAAACAGCCAGCGTAGGACCAGGAGGAGGACGAGGAGTGAAGGGACAAGGCGGTGGACACACACACAGCCCTAATCCTCTGCAGCTGGGCCACGGACACCGACTGAGGGCGTTTAAGCTCCAACAGTTCATTCACATGAAGGAGTGAAAACAGACAGAAAGAATCCAATGCTAGAGACAATATGACGGCCATGCTGTGGTGTAACACAGGGATCACTCAATAATAGAGTCTGCTAATTAAACAGCAGCAACAACGCTATCAAAGAGCAACGGATACAACAAAAGCTCCATGAAAGGGTTAAAAGAAACTTTTAACTAGCACTTAATAAAGCCGGTAATCTAAAGCAGTGGTTCCCAAACGGTGTGCCATGAGGCAAGTCTAGGTATGCCGTTGGAATTTTGTGCCAACCATACATTATTATTTAAGGCCAGATAAAATCCACGTAAACGGAATCGCAGACGGAATCACGGAATCAACCAATGAAAACAGAATCCACTGCTGAACGCAGAATGAAACGCTGTCACCGTGTGGCAAGGAACGTTTTTTTATGGGGAAATGTTTTCGGCGACCACTCATAAGGTGCACCGCCCGCCCCCCTCCCGTCCTGGCTGCATTAAACACCGCCTAAACCACACGAAACACCGTCTAAACTGCTAAAAAACTACGCAAATCATCACTGACTCCTAAATCAGAGCCGACCAGTGCCCGCTTAACTTTGCTGTGTCTGTGAAACTCCGTCCGTTTCTCGTCAAGCGCTGCGGCGCTCCGTGAAAACATGAGTCAGCTTTAATCAGTTTCACCTGCTCAGAGCTTTTAAACAACAGAAGATCTGTGGATAAAGCTGTTCTGTTGTTGTGGACGAGACCAAATAATTATGCACATTTACAGATATTGTACATGATATGAGTGATAACATGTTAAAAAGGCTATTTTGCACAATAGTTGTGCCTTCAGATTTTTACTTTACCTTTGTAAAGTAAAACATTTCTGATCGATGGGCAATATTATCGGCCATTAATGGTCACGTTTAAATGAGAGCTTTAATTCCCTTTTAATTCAGAATAAAAGTGAAATCCTCTTTAAAATGACCTACTCAGCACTTAATTCCAAATTAAACTTAATTTCAAATTAGGTGGCTGGATTATTTCGATTTGAATTCTGGATGAAATAATTCCACGATCTTGTAAACACTTAATTGCGCTTTAAATTAATTCCAGTCGTTCTGCGCATGCTCGTCCTGTCGAGATGACGCGTTAGTGGCAAAATAATCCAAGATGGCCGCCCGGACTCGAGCTGAGGCTATTTATTTAATAAAGCCTTAGAAGAGTTTTAGTTTAATAATTTAACTCAGGATAATTCATTTCGAATGAAAAAAAACATCATGTAACCATGGCCAATATCAATGAAATGTAATATCAACTTCGGTGTCAATTTTTCCACAGATATGGAAAAACAAATATGTGCTGATGTTTGAGACAAAATAATTAAAACAAATATGGCACTTCTTACATTAAATAAGTTAAATAAATATTCATATTTTGCACATATGATGTTGATTTTAAAGACGCTGCTACGGAAGTGTTTTAATGGTAGTAAATGTTAATGTTTCCTATCACTATTTTGCACAGATTACATATTTATAATCCTGTTATTTAGACTGCATCATTATTCATACAAATTCTGTTTTATTGCACTTATAACTTCATCATAACTCCTGTTAAGCTATTTGCTTATTTTGGTACAATTGTCTATTGCACAATGTCCCTGTTAAATAAACAGTAAAATTAAATGTAATTAATACATCCAGTCAGGCATCACAAAAAAAAACAACCTTAACTAGATGTTTCCATGGAGATACATATTAAAATAATAAAATTAGTTTAGAAGGAAAGGGACTGTGTATGTATCGGTTAATATTGGAAATTATAGTGTTTGACAATATCAAACATCTCGACTAAAATGTTCCTGACAGTTCATATCATGGGTGTAGTGAGTGGTAAAGTGTATTTTCAACAAAGATTATAATTCAAGATGTTTACTAAAAATGGGAAAAAAATCGATTTACAAAATATTGAAATTTGTGCCAATATTAAATAAAGATATTTTGCTTCAGAATCAATTTGTTTAAATGTATTTATTTGTTTATTTATACCATATCTGCATACGTGCTCATAGGTTAATACTATATATTATGTAATGTACATAAATGTCAGAGCAGCATTTTTTTCCACCTATTTATGACATTTATTTGTTGTATTTCTGCAAAGAAAAGGTAAAACTCACTTCACTCCGTTCTTACTGTCGAAGGAATGCAGGTCCAGCACTTCAGCGAGATCCACCCTTTGAAAACAAGACCACAACGTGTCACTTTTTGCCCACTTTAAACCGAAACAAACAAACGACAGGGAGAAAATTGAGCATAAACGTAAACAAACATGAGAGAAAGTGCCACGTAATGACTGAGAGCAGAAGTTTAACTAATGTTGTTTCCATTAAACCTTCACAGTCATAAGTCTTTCATCTGCTAACCCCAGTCTGAACTCTGCGGGGGGGGGGGCACAGCACAAGCCAAACACACTGCTCGTGTTAGCCACATGCTAGCTGCCTAAATAACAGCAGACGGACATTCACACGTGCGGTAAAATGGCGGAGGTCAAAGGGTAAAGACTTGGAGGTAACTGAGCTCCACTGAAGCTCTGATGTTTACTCAGGGCGCAGCAGTTTGGCTTTGCTAACGTGCGCTTCACCCTTGATGTGCTTCATCTTTGATACAAAGATCTGAGGCGTTACGTGCACACAGCAGGAAACGTGCCACAGAGAAGCGCCATAACCTCACAGGACGATTTTTTGTTTGGGGAATATTACCTTGATCTTTGCGTCTCCACAATCTTCACGAGACCGTTGATTGACCTGAAGAGGAAAAAAACAAAGTTTGCTGAAAACACAAATCAAATAACAGAAAAATACGCAAAAACACAGAAAATGACTCAAAGAATAAACAAAACAAGAGAGAAAAAAAAGAAAATTACATTTAAAACAAACTAAATTACTAAAAAACAAAAAATGACTCCAAAAACAGACAAAATGAGAACACACAAAAGGAAACACACAAAATGTCAAGAAAAACAGACTTTATGACAACAAAATCACAAAAAAATTACTCCAAAAATAAACAAAATGAGAAAAAAAAAACACAAAATGACTCCATAAACAGACAAAATAGAAAAAACAACACAAAACGAGGAAAGAAAAGACACAAAACAAACAAAAAACCAACACAAAGTGGCAACAAAAACCTACTAAATAACTCCAAAAATAGACAAAATGAGAAAAAACACAAAATGACTCCAAAAACAAAAAAAAATGAGGCCAAAAACAGAAAGCGGGAAAAAGGAAACACACAAAATGACAAAAGTAGACAAAATGAGAAAAAAACACAAAAAAGGACAATTAAAACCAACAAAATGACAGAAAAATACTCAAAACGACAAAACAAAAACAATAGCAATATTTCATATTTCATTTCAACAGACAAAATGAGACAATACAAAAATAAAAAATAAAAAACCCAAAATTAAAACGTACTACATGTCACAAAAATACACAAAATAGCAACAAATCACATAAAATTACTCTAAAAAATAAAAAAAATTGAGAAAAAACACAAAACTAAATAAAAACACACAAAATGACTAAAGAAAAAACTAAAACTGAGACAAAATGAGTAAAAAAAAGCACTTAACGACAAAAAATACACAAAAAAAACCTCCAAAAACGGACAAAATGAGAAAAACAACACAAAACAAGAAAAGAAAACATACAAAGCGACAACAAAAACATACGAAATAACTCCAAAAATGTCAAAATGTGAAATAAAGCACACAAGAGGACAACAAAACAAGAATATTTATATATAATAATTGTGTTGCGACTGGTCATTATTCTTTAATAATAAACATGGCCCATGTCTTTATACTGTGGAGTTCTGACCTGACCGTGTCTCTGACGTGGCTGAGCTCCTCAACGCTCACCAGGTCCGTCTTGTTGATGATGGTCAGGTCAGCCACAGCGATCTGTCTGAGGAGACATTTAAACTCAACCCTGAAACATGTGTGTTTAATAAAAAAAAAAGCCACTTCAAACACTGCTGCTGCTGCTGTTTCCTGCATTAACCCCCAGCAAAGAAAACACAATCTCTCATTTCCAAATCAATGGACTGGTCTTAATGGGAGGCAGTGGGAGATCAGGCCATTCTTCTCCAGCAGCACCGGGTTGCACCTTAGTTCAGTTTGAAGGTGAAACAAAAGGTCGTACGACTGTCCTTTGGTCATAAACGTATTTGTTCAACAACGTCACCAAACGGCTGCAGCAGGAGAACAAACTGAGGTCAACAACACGTGCACGTTTTACAACGACTTTGTTTTTAGGTCTTTACGTGACAGGAACACGTGTTGGTAGTTTGGAGTCTCTAAATGTGTATATTTTTAATTATCCTCCATGTTATCCATCCTGAGTTAACTAAATAAACTGTTGTGTCCCGTAATCTGTTTTAGTACAAATCTTGCAATTATGAAACCAAAAATGCACTGTCAGGCTAGCCAATGGTGACAAGACAAAATCCCAACCCCGTATTATGAAAAATGAATCAAACCCAGACTCTAAAACTAAAACTACATCTCCTGTTCAGGATTAGACTGGAGCTAATCCCAGATTTTCCGGGAAAATGGATGAAAAATATGAAATTCACTTCCTGAAACGAAAATGGCAAAATTGCTGTTTTTGAAATTATTTCTATCATTTTTATTTTTTTAAACATGATTAAGCGGTAATTACAGAATATAGCCTCACGTGTAAGTTTTGGGAAAATATTACAAATTCACACACAGTTACACATGTCCATTCTCGCGCAAAATCTGAAATATTTTGCCGCGATGCGACAGAGTTCATCTTCTGAAACGGAAATATCTATATGACACAAACTAAAACCATAAATATGAAAATTAAAAACACACATTTATAACAAACATTTTATTACAATGAAGAGGGTTAGGGCTAGCCATTTAATACATAAATAATAAATTGATTCATTAACAAATAATAAATAAATAAATAAATACTGGGATTTTTTCCCCACTTTTCCTTTAATAACAGTGGGATTTAATAATTAATACCTTAATAAACAAATAAGTACATTATAAATAATTAATAAATGAATAAAGAGTGGGAATTTCCCTCCCCCCCAATTTTCCTCTAATAAAGGATGAGATTTCAATCATTAATAAACAAACACATATAAAAATACATTCTGGGACATTGTTCCAACTTTAATTATATTAATTAATAAACAAATTCATACTGTATATAAATAAACAAAATTATAAATAAATAAATACTGGGATTTCCCCCCACTTTTCCTCTAATAAAGGGTGGGATTTTGTCATGGATTCACATCAAATATAACCTCCCCTACCTTTGAAATTCAATCTATTTATGTATAAAAATGTAACTCAATGGTTTAGAATACCTGGCTGCTTCATTGACGAGGCCGTCTGCTTTTTCCTCAGCGAGTTGCTGTGAAAAAACAAAAGAATAATTTAAACACATCATCCCCAACGTAGCTTTAAAAGACCTTTAAAACATCCCAGATGTTCCCATTCCATGTTAAAACTAAAAAGATGCTCATAGGATGTTTCAGGAGTGGCATTCATGAGACGTGACACTTCAGGAGATTATATTTTTTATCAAATTAAATCAAATCTAACTAAACTCTATGACATGAATCATAACCACTGACATCTTTCTGCTTTTATTCCCCATTCTGTCAAAGTGAAAGGATTTTTTCAGCGTGTGTGGCAGATAATTTCGCCACGACTGAGATTTGACGTTAGTCTGAAGAGAGGCGGGGCCACATAAGTGGCACTCCCATTACTACGGCCACTTGTTATCAATCACTCCATCAGAGTGAGTGAGAATGTGTCACATCACCGAGTGCAGCACCTTCAGATTACAGCCTATTATCAAGGTGTCACTACAGAAAAACCCTCACTTTGGCTTCTACAAAATAACAAAACTAAAACTATTCACAAGAAAAATAGAATTGTTCATGTGAAAGACATCTTACTGTTTAACTAGGCAAGACCTGGAAAATAGGTACTTGCCAATTTGAAAAAATTGGCAAGAATAACAACCTGTATCTGGATTTGTTGACAAGTTTGTTCTTTTACTGATGAAATTGAAAGTGATAATGCAGGAAAAACATAAGCCTGACCTTGACCTTCAATATGACCTTGAGCAAAGGTCAAGGTCACACATTAAAAGGAAATGTTGTTCAATGGTACCAGTCCGAGCACTGTATCTCAATTTGGGGCCAAGGTATAGGGGAAAAAGTTATTTTTTTTCTAGTGACATCATGAACTTTGAACCCTACAGATCATTTTACTGGTTGTACAGCTTTGGTCCAAGAAAATAAAATACTCCACTTGAGATGAGCTTTCAATAAATGTAAGCATCAAACTTGTACAATAAATATTTGCAGAGATATGGAAAATTTTGTTTTTTGACATTTGACGCGACCTTGATCTTAACATTTTGGCCTTGACATTGACCCTATGAGATGACATACGTGTCATTAGTGCTGCATTAATAGTCTTGGAGAACAAAGGATTTGGCAATTTTCAATTGCCAAATACAATTATATAATAAAATACAATGTTTAGTGATCTGGAAATTAATATTGTTAATATATTTCATCAAAATGTGAATGTTTATGGGTAAATATTTAAGCATCCCATATCATCCTTGAGTTAATAAAATCATTTTTATTATTTTAAAATAAATAATCTATTAATTTATATTATTTACAAGCCGATTTTCTTCCACATAAACATATTAGCATTGCTAAAGTACAAGAACTTAAAGAACTCCTACCTGTAGTCCATATTTGGCATCAATCACAGTGACAATACCTAGGTAGGAAACATTGAAGAGGATTATAGGCCCCGCCACAATAAGAGCATTTTCAGCCACGGCACACAATGAAAGACATACAAACAACATTGATTTCAAGCACAAACAAACTACTAGAGAGGATACATGAGCTGTGAACATTCAGCATGTTTAAATGTTTTTTACTGACAACAGAAAATTTAATTAAATGAATTTATTATTCATGAGAACCATAAAACCACATTTCTAACAAGTTTGATATTTGAATAACACTAATAAATATTGTATAAATGTTTTTAAATTAAAATAAATTAAACAACAGAACCACAAGACAGCTTTTCCATATAAAGCTGTCTTCTAGAGTATGTTTGAATACAAAACCTTCTGATGTAGGGGAAAAAAGTTTGATTAAAGTCACCCAGACTAGAAAAAGACATAACAGATGGTGCATTTACTAATGTCTTACCGTCCAAATAAATATCACTGCCGAGCTCAGCATCAACCCAGAACATGGAGGCCACAGCGCCTGAAAACAGAGTTTTAAAAGATGTTGTGTAGCTTTTTTTTTAAATTTCTGAATAGATAAAAAGCAAAAGCACTGGTAAGCGAGAATACAAAGTTTTTTTTTTTTTATTTGCAAAGAGCACAAAAAACCCCAAACTGTCATGATTTTTCTGTATTCATTGAAGTGTTTTTGTGTATTATTATATATATTGCTGAGCTTTATTGATCAAATAAAACCAATATCAGTTGCTTTCAATTGTTTATGTCCTGCAGGAACATTTGCTTTGGTTCCATTTTCCTGTGAACACGTTGAGCACAAACCCTCTGTTGCACACACGCAGCCAGAATTCCATTTCATAGTACGCACAGATCCCACACTGTCATATACTAACAAACTCAAACACGGAATTCACAGGTCTCTTAAACAAGTATATCTTCACATAGCACTTCCTGTTATATAAATCCCTTAACTGCCAAAACCAGCAGGATGCTTTTATTGTGAAACATATAGACATGCTGCTACATCCTGTGGCTGAATTAGCATAGCTGAATAGCAGCCCGGATAGCAGCACTGAACTAACACTAACTGCTTTGAATTCCTGCTCAATCATAAACCGTCTTAACACTACATTATAAGTGTATAAAGGAACATGCTTTATCAAAACATGACGCATCTCAAACTAACATGCTGAGTCAGGTGTGCCGAGGGTCGTAAACTAGCATACATGTATCATTAACGAACGGATGATACCGCGAGCACGCAGGCTCTGACATTCATTCATACTAGTACAGTGCCCGTTGGAAGTACAGTATGTATTCATATAGTGGGAGGAGCTTAAGTAGAGTTGTCAATTATGGCCAAATGAGTATGTGTTTGAAGGTTGGATGTACAAAGAGGTGTTCATACTCTGTAGTGTTATAAAGGGGTTTATTTGCGGGTGCGAAAGAAAATAGTGTGTGTGATTTCTCTGGTTTAATTCTATGGGACATGTGCATGATACATTAGTAAATAAAGTTTGCATCAATGTGATAAAAGACATAAATCCGTAGAAATAAAACTATTTATTTAGCATTTAATATTTCTTAGTGCAGGAGTGACGCACACGCACACGCACACGCACACACACACAAACACACAAACAAGAGACGCTGTCCAAGCCGGTAGACTCGGGAAGAAGTTGGCGCTCAGCCACTTTGCTCGAATCGATCGACATTTTTGCCGTTCTGAACCAAGCTGCAGCTATGTAGCATGTATGAGCTATGTCTGTCCCTGAACACTAGAGATGTTTGAGGCTCAAACAGGCACACAGACAGACAGACAGACAGACATTCCTTGCTTTTATAGATAGATTAACTAACCAAACTACATCAACATAAGTAAATATTAACAATATGACAAACTATGCAAGCGAATATGAATACTCACATCTTCATTTACGCACAGATATCTTCTGATTCAGTCATCACTGCACAACTGAGACCCACTGATCAGCTCATCGACCACTTTCTGCATCACACCCATTCAGAATATCAGAATGATCACATACGCAGGCTCATCTCTCGCATTATCAGACATACAGTAGATAACAGAGACCTCCATAAACAACACTACTTCATTAACTCTAACTTTGGGCCCTTTTCTACAACCTCTGTCACCAGGTTCAACACCCTCACCCTGGACAGCTGCCAGAGCATGAATCAGCCGTGTCCACAGCAGATCAAAAAAAATAAATAAAATAAAATATCAACAAGAAACGATTCTAATCAATTCCATAATTCAAAGTACATTTTTACTCAATGAAAAAATAGAGATCAGTTAGGGTTTACAGCAGAGGATGGTAACAGCCCCCTCCCCTCCCCAAAAACTATTTAAAAAAACAACCCTTTCATTTTTTTTTTCCTTACACCTTCAAAAAAATTGAACGCACAGTGCGTACAGGATTACGGCTGGTACGCACACACACACGGTCTTCACATATTCATGCCGTCCAGCAGGAATAAGAAAGCAATATAAATATTTGAAAGCTGTGTAATGAAAACAGGTTTTTTTGACACCACTCGTCGGACCCTCTCCCTAAACGGAAGGAGCTGACCCCACCCCCCGCCCCATTCCACCCGAGGGAAATCATTGTGATTGGCACCACTGCCTCAACCAATGACAGAGCTGTCCATGCCTATAACGGACCAATGACGTGGAAGAGCAGAGAGGAGTTAGAGTGAGTGGTTTCTGTTTGTGAATCAGAGTGTGTCCCATGTGATGACAGCTGTCACTTAGTGACACACACACACACACACACACACACACACACACACACACACACACACACACACACACACACACACACACACACACACACACACACACACACACACACACACACACGCACACACACGCACACGCACGCACACGCACACACACGCACACACACGCACACACACACACACGACTCACATAGTTTCCACTGATTCTAAATGTTCCCGTCACAGCAGCATGAGAGCAGCTTTCCTATGTTTCAAAACTTTAGTTTTTGATTTAAACATTCAGGTTAAAGACAAACCTGGAGAAAAATCTCAAATATGTACAGTACATTAAAAACTGAATTAAATTAACAAATGAGACACTGGGAGGGGGTCGCCACATGCTTTCAAGAATGAAAAAAACTTTTTTTTAAACAATTTGAGCCAATTTTTGCTTATTTTTACCCTTTTTCTGCGACTAAACCAAACTTACCATATTTTAACTTATTTTAACTTATTATTTTACTTTTTCTTGCCATATTTTTGCTCCTTTTAATGAATTTATGCTACATTAGTCCCATTTCTGACACTTCTACATCACATTTCAATGTCTTTTCTGCACATTTCTTTCCATTTTCTAGACATGTTCAGCACTTATAAACCCTTTTCACCACTTTTCCACCTAATATCACATATGTTGACCCATTGTTGTCACTTTTAACCTCATTTCATGCTTTTTTTGGCCAATTTAATCACATTCACAATTTTCATGCCCATTATTTGTCAATTTAAACTAATTGTTACGACTAATTGCTCCAATACTGCCTCACTGAACACTTTTTACCACTTTTTTCTGTCAATTTTTGCTTATTTTCCCCTTTTTCTGCAACTACACCAAACTTGCCATATTTTAATACATTTTCATCACCTTTTGCTGCCATATTTTTGCTCCTTTTAATGCATTTTTGCTACATTACTCCCATTTCTGCTACTTCTTTATCAAATTTCAATGACTTTTCTGCACATTTTTTTCACTTTCAAGACATGTTCAACACTTATAAACCATTTCCACCACTTTTTCCATCTAATGTCACATATGTTGACCCATTATTGTCACTTTTAACCTCTTTTAACCATATTTCATGCTTATTTTTTGCCAGTTTTAAACTAAAATGCAGTTCGACACAATATCTAGGTGTCACCTTACATACAACTGGGTTTTAAAAAATTATCAATCGATATAAATGGATTTTTCTTTCAATGGTAAAATATTCATCTTAAAATCGATCATTTAATAAGTGTCTTCTAACACGTATCATGCAGCGCTGTGGCTCAATTCTTAAAGTAAATAGTAATACTTTTAATATTACACTACGTTAAAGTGACTTTCTAATATTTAAAGCATTAGTTCTCTAGAATTTCTAGAAGTTAAACTGGATTTGGGACTGAAATTAATGAATCAAATATTTTATTAATCTGCAAATCTGAGTCGATTCGAAGCTGTAATTGGTATTAAACAGTCATATATATCTATATCTATAATATAGATATAGATATACACATTATCCAGTCAGACATTGGTTCTAAGTCCTTACCTGGGTCAGCGAGGCCGGTCGTTTCCAGGAGAATATAGTCAAACTTTCCTTTCTTCTCCATCAGGTTTTCAATGGCTTTGAGGCCATTATCTCTAAAAACAACCCAGAAAAATAGATTAAATGTGAGCGTTTTATTCTGTTTATAAGCCATATTTTTGTTTTAGCTGGTCTTGTCCAGTTATTAAAAGCCTGATCATTTTAGTCTGAACTCCAGGATCAGTCAGTGCAGACTCTGATATAAAATCAAATAATGAAAAAAGTTTTGTTTCCGTAACAGTGGTTGAGATTTTAATCTTTCCTTCTTGGTTTTGTTCTAAAAAAACACACAAACTTAGCAACATTTCTAGATTTTGTTTTGTCCATTTTATATATTTAAGGTACATTCTTTTCCAATCTTTTATGTTTTTCTTTTTGTTCAGAATGAATTAATGAAAACAACTGGAATCTACAAACTCAATATTAGATCTGTGAAATAAACAATATTTTAATTGCCTTCTTTGTTGATACTGTATTTACGGCACACATCAAAGAAGGGAAACATTAAGTTGCTGCACATACTTGACAGAGCAGCAGAGGCAGCCGTTCCTCAGCTCCAGCCACTCCTCGTACAGTTCCCCAGCCTGACTCACAGCCAGGGATTTCTCCAACGCGCTGCCTGAGTGAAAAGGATGAAGATCTGGTTATGTGGAAAATTTTAAATACATTTCTTTAAGAAAATATATTCAATATTTCATAATGAATAACTTCTGAAATTTGCACAAAAGTGTAAATAACTATAACCTTCTGGTGTTTTTGTGTCCCTCTACTTCCCTCTAGTGTAAAGTTGTGGAATTACAGATGAACACTTATTTTATCTGTTGCATTCCGTGAAGGAAATTATTTGCTCACCTTCTCCAAACTCGTTTAGAATCACTGCGATCCGTTTGTTGTGTTGTTCAGTTAAAATGTAGTTCAGCAGTGTCGTTTTCCCAGCACCTAAAACACAAAAACAAACCTTGTACCTGCGTCTTCTTTATTGTGCTGGTCAAAATTATCCAGTTCAAACAAGAAAACTGTAAAAGCCATTGTTCTCGTCAGGTTTTTATTACATTGTAAATCAAATGTAAATTCTTACTCAACTCCTAATGACTAAGTACAACGGTGTATTAGGGCCACATTAAAATAAAAGAAATCTGGGCACTACGAGATTAAAATCGTAATATTTTGAGAATAAAATTGTAATTTTATGATATTAAAGTCGTAATATTTCGAGAATTAAGTCGTAATATTTCGATATTAAAGTAGTAATTTTTTTAGATTTAAGTCGCAATTTTATGAGATTAAAGTCGTAATATTTTGAGAATAAAGTTGTTTTATTTTCATAAAATTACGACTTTATTCTCTAAATATTGCAACTTTAATCTTGAAATATTACAACTTTAATATCGAAATATTATGACTTTATTCTCAAAATATTACATCTTTAATTTTGAAATTATAGGACTTGAATCTCGAAATATTATAACTTTAATCTCATAAAATTACGACGTCATTCTCGAAATATTACAACTTTAATCTCGTAGTGCCCAGAATTTTATTTCATTTTAATGTGAAGTAAGTAAGAGGGAGATTTCAATCATTTTATTGTGGATTTCAAATGCTGTTAAATGTCTTTAATGTTTTTATAGTTGGTGTTTAAACACCAACAATACGTTTGTGTGTGTGTGTGTGTGTGTGTGTGTGTGTGTGTGTGTGTGTGTGTGTGTGTGTGTGTGTGTGTGTGTAGTGGACATTTCATTACCTAGGTATCCTGTGATTATTGTAACTGGTATTTGTTTCTCATCAGAATCAGGCTGAGGTTCAATGGGAACCAACTCTGGGCAGTCATCGTCTTCCATAACAAAGCAGTTTCACAAGTTTCACAGAATCTGTTGGAAAAAGCAGAAAAAAACAAAAACCCACTTTACGTTTCTTTGGATTATTACATTTTTAATAGGATTACAGAAATGTTAATACATAGGAAAGCATGATGAACACCGACGTTCAGCATTTGAACAGCCAAATAAATACTAGAAAATTTAATGAAATACTCTATTCCCACGTTTTATCTAAATGCCAACAACGAAAACAAAATGCTGAGCAAAACATTTACGATTCAACAAGATACACTTTTACCAATATTGACTTGTTTCTTCTAATAGTTTACTCACCTTATTGAAAGCACCACGGCTGTTTGTTAATAAATTAATGTTTAATAGAGAATAAAATGGTTTAGTTTGTTTAAAGAGCGTATTTCACATGTCAATAATCCACCTCTTTCCGGTTCTGCCGCTTAGTGTCACACCATTAAAACTCCGGCTTCACAACAAAGTGTTCCGCTTTGTTCAACTTCGCCCGTCAACATTAAAAAATACAATATAAACATATAGATTAAATAATACATTAATTATACATAATTTCTATTGAAAATATTGTTAAAATAGAGTTGTTAGTTTATCTTTCAATGCCTGTTTTTAAGGAACTCCAGAAAATGTAGTAACTACCTTCAAACAGAAGGTGGCGATAAACAACAACGACAGACTGCAGAGGACACTAAAGGCTGGCTGCCAACCACCATTAAATCAAACGTAGAAGAAGAGGAGAAATAGCTAGCTAGCTAATGCTATGGTTTGTCAAAAGCTCAGTCTAAAGAGAGGAAACGAATGAGCCTAAATATTTCAATAAGTAAGCTTAATTTCTTATTTTTCTTTCCAATACATTATGGTAATACAACTTTATCTCCGCTGCATTTTAATAGTTATAATAATGAACAAGTATTCTGCTAGCTGCTGTTAGCTTTAAACTAGCTAAATGTAATACTGCAACATACAGTTTGATCTTATTTGTCGATCATATAATTTATTTATTTATTCAGTTTATTTCCGACATGGTTACATTCACTTTTTTTTTTTGTACATGCCGAAAAAGGAGACGAGAGAAGCAGTTTGCTTATCTGGGTCCCGTCCCTTGTTTTACCATCGCAAATTTACATGGGTTTACATGTCAAATAATGTTTAATTTGAAAAGTATTAAGGAAATCACTTTAATGATACCAATAGACTTTAATTTTTTTTTTTAGTAAAATGTACTTTGTACAGATTTATGGGAGATGAATAACAGAGGTGGCAAAAATACTAGTCTTCAGTACTCATGTAAAAGTAAAGATACTTGAATAAAAAAACTACTCCGGTAAAAGTATTGAAGTTGCTCCATTACTTGAGTAAAAGGAAAAAAGTACATACTATTAAATGTACTTAGGTGAAAAAGTAAAACAAATGTATTTTCAATAATAAAGCAGCAAATTCTATATAATTTATTTTTTGGAAACAAGTTAAATCTGTTACCTTTGAACACCTGGAGAATTTAATAAAAAAAAAAAGTGTAAATGCTCAATAAAACTAAGAGTTTAACTTTTTTTTAAATTTGTAGAAAACTGGTACAGTACATGGAAACAAGTTAAATTTGTTACCCTTTAAGTTGTAAAAGTAAGACTAAGAAAAACCAAAACATAGTTCTCAGTTTAATTAGGCTGAATCTTAACTATGCATTCAAAATTGTGCATAATTCTAATTTATTTGTTCTTTAATAGTATTTTTCATAACCAAATATGACCAATGCAGTTTAATAACAAGCTGGTTTTGTCTGATAATTCCACCTTTTTGTCCTCAATGTTGAACATTTTGTACAAAGCTTGAAGTGGTTTGTAGAAGGTTTTATAAAGAGGTTGAAGGTCTAATTAAAAAGTACAAATACAAGTAATAAAAATGCCTCAGTGCCTTGACCTGCTGAGTTATTAGAAACTACTTCAGATGATGTTTTTATTTGTCTTTTACAGGTTGGAGACGATGGTGGTGAATCTGTGTCTGCCACACTTTAACACAACTGCTCATTGCAGCAAGGTGCGACACATTGAACACACAACCTCACTTTTTACACATCATTGGAAGGCTGTTCAACAACTGTTAAAGAACATTGGATGATGTAACGACAGAAGCAGAGGACGAGGTGGTGTGTGGGAGAATGAATCAAACTTGTCCTTGCTGTGTCCTTTTTTAAAAAAAAAAAAAAAAAAAAGATACTTTTTAAATCTGATCTTTTTTTATCATGTTCAGTCCTTCAAGCCTGTTCTGTGCTGTAGATATAATGATAAGAAATAGCATTTTTTCTGCTGCATAGAGAACATTTAATGAATCATCGTTCTTTTTTCTTCTAATGCTTACATTGTTTTATCTACTTTTGTAAAGTTATAAATCCCATGAATTCCAAGCAAAAATGCTACATCAATCGGTTTCTATTTTAATCATAATATTTATAATAATACATCAAATTTTTATGGACACTCAAAGATGCTTTACATGTGGAATAAAACAAAAAACAGGGTTTATGGAAAAGCAAGTTTGAACAGGTGGGTTTTGAGTAATGTTTTTTTTTTTTTTTGAAATATGTAAAATTGTATATTTTGTGTTTTTATTGGTTATTACCCGCAGGTATGTGCCGATGGTTATGATGTCACTAACCTCGTTTCATCTGACCCGGCACTTCGGAGGCGGGGCTTTAAGCTGGAGTACTTTCTCCGCCCACCTGTGCAGGTAAAAATGTCAAAATTACATAAAAAAAACAAAGAGAATATATCCAAAATTACGACAAAAATAGATTGAGTGTAAAATGTACTAATGACAAGAATACACAAAATGACAAGTAAAACACAAAAAACATATACAAAAACATAAAATGACAACCAAAATACACAAAATGTAAAACAAAAACACACAAAATGACATAGAAAACATAAAAAATTGGAGAAAAATTTACAAAATGGCATTAAAACACATGAAATTACTCCAAAAACGCACAGAAACCCAATGTTCCTCTGATTGGTCATTATTCTAAATACTGACATGAATGTTGATCACGTGACCCTCTGATGAGACACAATCACATGTTTGTGGCCCTGCTGTGATAAAAGTTGTCCATATTTAAGGCTAGTTGTGATTTTAAATGTTTTATGGAAGCTTTAAAATAAATTACATGAGATAAAATAACTGTATTCACAAAGTCTTTCTCGCTTCATGTTTTCTGTTTGTCTATTTAAGTGTTTGTCACTGAGTCAATGTCGGCTCTTTACTGTATTCATATTTTCTGACGTGAACAACATAGTTTTTAGTAACTTTTTCATCCACCTCTCCTTCCAGGTGACGTTGACCTTTGGTTTCCAGGTGGAGGTGTGCAGGGTGGATGTGGAGCTGTGGCCGTGGGGAATGGATCGAGGACAGGCCTGTAAGAGGCTGGAGATCAGCACCAGCTCTGATCCAGTTCCCTCATCAGAACAGGGGTCACTAGCTCAGAACAGTGAGCCAATAAACGTGCACGTGAAACAAAAGAAGCAGGAGAATGATTCCCGCGGTGGTCGGCAGAGTCTGGTTGATTCTCGTTGGTCGAGAACTGACTCCAGCACCTCAGAGTCAGACTTTAAACTCGTGGCTCGATGTGAGCTGAGGGAAGCGACTAAAATCAGTTTTACACGTTCCAGTTTCCGCCCCCGCGCCCCGTTCCTGTCCCCGCCCCCTCCTGTGGCCCCGGACTCCCGGCAGGGGGAGCTGTGGAGCAGAGGTGAGCTCTCTCTGGGATCAGTGAGTCGCCTCAGCGTGACGATGCCTTTTGGAGGCTCGGCCTCGTCTCTGGGACTAAAGGCTCTGATCGTGTGGGGCCAACCGGCCCCGTCCTGTCCCACGGACCAGGTGGAGAGGGTCAAAAGACTCCATGAAGCCAACGAGAGGCAACAAAGACGACCTGCGTTCTTTTCCCCGTCCGTCAAACAAAGCTCACACACTCCTCACACAGAAGCAAGGTGATGACTTTATTTTTGCACTTTAAACTAGGAGTGTACGCTGACCGATCACCGATTTTTATATATCCTGACCTGCTGATTCTGTTTTAGTTTTTTATAACTGATCATACATCTTCAATGTTCCAAACTTAATTTATTGTGAAACATTGAACAATACCTGTGAAACCGTACAAACTTGTTGTTTTAACTGCACATAAAGTAGTTATCTCAAATATAAATGAAAAGTTTAGAGCACATGTGTTAAGCTCATGGCCCGGGGGCCAAATCCGGCCCTTTGGAGCATCCAATTCAGCCCACAGGAGACAGTAAAAATGACAGAGAAAACATGAACCATTGTGTAAATGAAACTTAACAATAATTGCAGGTGCTCATAGTTTTTCCTGGTGGTTACATCACATGATTGCAGTCATTTTTCATGTTGAACTGTTGAAAAAAAAATCTGAATTCTTACAAAATCTTTAAATTTTCCTCAAATTATTACATAACAATGATTAAATAGAAACTCATTGCTTGGATATTAATCTCAAGTGGGCCACAGATTTTATGCAGGAAAACAAGTAATTTCAACATTATTGTGCCATAGTTTACACTTCAACAACAAAAACACACACAATATCTCTTAAACAGACAAAATGACAAAAAATACACAAAATAATTGTATAAACACACAAAATGACTTCTAAGTCACACATCACTATATTAAAACACACCAAATGGCTTCAAAATCACACAAAACAACAAAAACACACATGACAGAACAATACATTAAGTCATTCCAGAACCACACAGTATCTGCAAAATTACACGCAAACAAAAATGAACACAAATACTGGGGACAGTGGTTGACTTACAGACTTTTGCCGAGGTAAATGAGATAGGCAGAAAAGATCGTTTTCATATGCAAGTATTGGCCGATCCTCGGAAATCGGGGAATTCAGCATTGATCAATCGGTGCATCCGTAGTTTAAACTTTGACTTCCTTTCCTGTCTTTCTTTTCACTCATTTATTATCTATCATCTCTTATTTTGTGCTCACTCATGTTTATTTTCCTTCAGTCCTTCCGTCCCTGAGGAGTTTCTCGACCCGCTAACGCAAGAAGTGATGACGCTGCCAATGCTGCTCCCCAGCGGCGTCTCCGTAGACAACGACACTCTGGAGGAATACCAGAGAAGAGAAGCCACGTGGGGTCGAGCCCCGAACGACCCGTTCACCAGCGTTCCTTTCACCCCTTCCTCCCAGCCCCTCCCTAACCCGCTCCTCAAGAGCCGCATCGACCACTTCCTCCTGGAGACGGGGATGAGGAAGAGAAACGGAACGTTGGGGAGGAAAGAGTCGGAAGGAGATCTGCAGACGTCCAGATTATTATTAGAGTCACAGGACGTTGCTTTTCTACGTCACTGCACAGAAAACAATAGAACTGATCCACGAGTTTCAAGAGATTCTGAATGTTCCTCTAATATTCAAACTATTGACAAGTCGGTGTTGGACAGGAGGAAAAAAAGGAATCTAGGTGATATATCCAAAGAGGAAACGGAAGAGTCGACAGCTCAGAGTCATTTTACAGTTGGAGCCAAAAAACCAAAATATGATGATGTGTTTGGTAAGTAGAACATGAATAGATAAATAGTTCCATCATATTTTCTGACTCTCATTAACCTTGTGTCCCGCCCCTGCCTCCACAGCTAATGGCGGCCCCTCCCATGAGCAGCGTTTGTCCGCTAGTTTGGACGAAGCCCTTTTTTCTGCCCTGCAGGGTCGACCTTCCTTCACCTCTAACCTGACCCAGAACAGAAAGGTCTCTGCTGAGTCTGAGCCACTGAACACCAAGCAGCAGTCCCACACTCCAGAATGGACCAGTGTTTCTGCAGGTAGAAGATTGAACTAACAAACGCACAAACCCAGTCTAACCCAGACATGGGCAACAAGCGGCACACAAAATGACGATTATTATACAGGAAAATATGACAAAATTACATAAAATGACTCAAAAACACAAAATAAAGAAATACATGATATAATTCCTTAGTCACACAAATTGTCTCCAAAATTACACAACAGGACAACAAAAACCCACTCCTAAACAAACAAAATGCCAGAAAAATACACAACTTCATGCTACAAACCCAACGTGACAGCAACAACGCACAAAAGGCCAACAAAAATAAACAATTTGATGACAAAATTACATGAAATGATTCCAAAGCACACTAAACTACAACATGAACACACAGAATGTCTGTTAAATAAACAAAAGACAGAAAAACACACAAAATCATTCTACAAACATAAATTAATGCTACAAACACACAAAATTAGAGAAAAATTCACAAAATGACACTGAAAACACACAAAATCCCTCTAAAAACTCACATTGTTTCCAAAGTCACACAAAGTGACAACAAACACACACTCTTTGTTGTTTCTGTATTAATGCTCAGATTTGTTGTTGTTTCAAATGTTAACATGAATATTGATCACGTGACCCTCAGATCAATCACATTTCTGTGGCTCTGCTGTGATAAAAGTTGCTCATATCTGGTGTAGGCGCTACTGTATGAGATAAATATCAGCTAATAATACAAATGGACCAGGACTTAATTTTAATCTGATCTCTGTCCCATGTCTAGGTGAGAAGACGTGCTCAGCGTGTTCCTGTCCACTGTCTCTCTACTCCTCAGCGTCGTCCGTTTACCGTCTAACCTGTGGCCACCTGCTTTGTCGAACCTGCGTCCAAACGGAATTCAAACAACAAACGTCACCGTCAGTATCGACATCCAAACACATCTTGTGTCCTCGCTGCCAAAGACTGACCCCAGGCTCTCGTGTTGTACGAGTCCATCACTGACCAATCGTTTCCATGTTTTTTATGAATAAAAATGGACAAACAGATCTTAAATCGCTTCCCTTTTGTTAATTCTCATTGTTTCTGTGATATTTCAAAGTTCCATCACTTGTTTAAATGGTTCACATGTTTACAACAAAAGGAAGGACATGCCTGAAGGCAAAGGTCAGGGCTTACAAGCACACACATTGTCCAATAGTCTTTTCCACTCCGTCACCCTGTGTCAGTCTTTTTATTATGAGATACACGACCTTGCGTCTGCTGTCCATGTACGACCTTGGTTGGACGTAACGGAGAGATGATCCATTCCATCCAAGGTCGTTTTAGATAAAGAACACAGAGACGTGTTCTTTCATCAGCTGAGAAAATATGTTGGTTCTTACGTTTCTTCATCCTGTAGACCACATGGTTCAAGCCTCAGGCCTGGGGGCCAAATCCGGCTCTTTGGAGCATCCAATTCAGCCCACGGGAGAAATCTATGTTGATAACACAGCCCCTCTAAACGCACAAAATCAATGAAATTCCACAATAGTTATCGCATGATGGCAGTGAAATAACATGGGGGGGGTCTCAAAAATATTAAAAACATATCCACATTTTTTTTTTAAGATGTTCACATGTTTTTCAGATCCACAAATACCTCCACGATTTTTAGATTTTTAGTGGGAGTCCGATACATGAAGGTAAATTTGGAAAGATACTCCCAGATTCTGACTTCTAGTATCAATAACTCTTTAACGAAACGTCAACGACACAAATTATGCCTCTATACCATCGGTGTGAGGTAGACTATATTCTACAAGATCATTTTAATCAAAAGCAGCAGAAGTAAAACCGCTGCAACAACAAAAACACTGATATTGACTGCTGTGTCACCAAAGTCACTGCAGCCTTCACTTGTCTTCTGCTGATCATACTACGGCTGTTAATTCGACCAAAGAAATGGCTTTTTCATCATTTTAAGTATTTAGTTTTAGTAATAAAATTAAATAACTTTATTAATATACTGTAGAGCAGTGGTTCTCAAACTTTTGGCTCTAGTACCCCCTTTCTCTGATTTCTGAATCCAAGTCACCCCTTTGTTCAACTACAACATTTTACTTAGAAAACTATTTAAAAAACAACTATAGATCATAATGATGGAATGAACGAGTGTTAACACACATTTTAAAGAATCTCATTGTGTAAATAAGTGAAAAGAAACAGTATTTAGTGCAATGATTCCCAACCTTTTTAGGATCGTGACCCCATTTTGATATAAATTTCTGCCCCAAAGACGTTTTTTTGTCTGCATTTTAGTTGAACTATATTCACTAAGTGAAAGTATAGCAATACAGTTATTTAAGATTCTTGTTTTAATTGAAAAAAAAAATAATTACAAAATTTCAAAAATCTATGTAATTTTTTTTTTTTAAATTTCAGGTGACTCCACATGGGGTCCCGACCTCAAGATTGAAAAACACTGATTTAGTAGCTCCTGAATAGATTTATTTCTATAGTTTGTATCATTTCCAGTCATTTTCCTTTAGTTGTTTTGCAAAAATTCCTCAAATCAAATAAAAAATTCGGTCAGAAAAAAAAATGAAGGGAAGACCCTGGAAGTCTGTGTATGAATACATAAAACATGAAGCCTCCAAAAATAAAAGGTCGGGATTCGAGCCTAGTGTGTGCTTGCTGATCAAAAGGCAAAAGCTTATATGGAGTTAATTCAAACCTTCCACCTGCTCCAATATAAAAAACAACAAAAACATCCAGCATTGTTTCTTTGGTCTTACGATCATAAGCTATATCATATGTTGGTTGGTTTCCATGACAACAATAAGACAAACTGAGGTCGTGATCCCACATCCGCTGAGAAAGAGAGGAACAATAATACGACATAGTGATGTATCAACAGACTGAGCTTCAAACTTTCTGTTGCATGTGTAACAAGTAATACACAATACCTAGTAGCAATAAAGCTATTTTAGACATAATATACAGTAAGTACTTGGGAATATGTAAAAACTTCCTAAATATTTCAGGAGCCATGATTTTATTACAACTTATTAAAGGATCACCTTAACGTTCGGTTTCATTTGATCAGATCACGTCACGAATGCTGCCGTAATAATTAAACGTATTAACCCTCTGTCGCCTTCGTTGCTCAGTTTGTACCGATCATAACCAATGATAATTATTCTGTTAACCAGCATCACAACAGCTAATGGGAAATAAACAACCCCCGTCATGTAAGAAGCTGCAGATCAGAATAATTTCATGGAAATGAGTTGATTTCTAATGCTAATCGTGTTTTGTTCATGACTGTGAGATAATTTGGGTGAATCAGATGTTGTCATGACACGTGAACAGTGAAATGGTTTTAATTTATTACTTGTTCTGTTGCATATGATGAGGTGTTTAATGTAGATTACAGGCTGGATTTTGTATTCATTTTTTTATCGCACACTGATGTTCAGAAACATAAAAAGTTGCAAATTATAGTGGCTAAAAACGGACCGCAAAAGTGGTAAAAAAGGGTTCAAAGTTTCAATATTGGCTTAAAAAGGGCTGAAATGGGGGGAGGGGAAGTAATGTAATTTAAAAAGTAGGAACAATTAGTTTAAACTGGCAAATACTGGGCATGACAAATTGTGAATCACAAAAATGAGCATGAAATCTGGTGAAAAGGGTTCATAAGTGCTGAAAATGTCATGAAAGTGGAAAAAATGTGCAGAAAAGGCATTGAAATGTGATAGCGAAGTGTCAGAAATGGGAGTAATGTTGCAAAAATGTATTAAAAGGAGCAAAAATATGGTGTTGCAGAAAAAGGGGGAAAAAAAGAAAAAATGGCCTCAAATTGTTTAAAAAAATAATTCTTAGTTCCTTGAACGCATGGCGACCTCCTTCCAGTTTCTTGCGACCCCTAATAGGGTCCTGGCTCCAAGGTTGAGAACCCATGATTTACACAACTATCTTTTCTGTCATTTTTATTTCTCCTGCAGGATAAAGTGGATGCTCTAAAGTTGGGCTTTTAATCATTTTAGCCAAATAAGAAATAAAGGGCAGTTTGATGTAAAGTGGATTTAAGGAATATCAGGGATGGATATCAGTCCCATAGGAGCTCACACTTACTATTTTTTATTGGACATTTTGTTGAATAATTTGAGGAAAAATTGTGAGTTTCTTTCCACAAATTCAGAATAAAAGTCACTGCCATCATGTGAAATAAGCAAGAGGAAAACTGTGAGTCCTGCAAGTATTGGAAAGTTTGAAGGGACTGAGATATTAGTTGGTCATTTACTCAATGATTCATGTTTTCTTTCTCATGCGGGCCACATTGGATCCTTTAAAGGGCTGAATTTGGGCCCCGGGCCTTGAGTTTGACACATGTGGCACCGGAAAGTGTTTTTTTTAAATAATTATTTGTATTTGATTTATTTACTATATTTTACTTCCCCCCACTATGTTTATTTTTAAAAATCCCCATGAGAAGTCATAATTATGACTTAGTAAAGTCATACTTATGAGAAAGAAAGTCAAAATTATGACCAACACTCATTCACCCACATAAACACTCTTGCGTGCACGCCAAGACTTGCGCACACGCATTCAACACATATAGTGTAGAAAATAGTAGAAGTACATGTAAATAAGTCTTTATTCCAAAATGATTCCATCACATATTTGTATTTTTCTTTGAAAAATGTACATTAAAAATGATTTTCTCATAATTATAACTTTCTATCTCATAATTATGACTTTACTAATTCATAATTATGACTTGCCATAGTGATTTTAAATTGTTTTAGTGGTGTTAACGGGCTTTTATAATATACTGCACAGAAAGTTGCTTCCGTGATGAAGTAGCACTTTATTTTTGACATTTTACTTTTCCTATTTCCTATTTTGACTCTGCATCTCATAATTATGAGATGGTAGGTATGTCCATGTAAGATAATATGACTTAGATTTTTTTTTTATTATTATTATTTTACTTTGACTTTTTATACATGGAATGAACTTCTATAGGTTTCCATAATTTCCCCCCTAAACAGTTGATAAATAAAATAAGTAATGCATGAATGTAACTATAGAAGTAATGTCTTGTCTGTGCTAATAAAGCACAGCCTGCTCTGATGCTCTGTGATGTGCTTATTATGGGATGGAGGATGTGGAGGTTGAAAGGTCTGATGTGATTAGAGAACCTCCTGCTGCTGTCGGTACATTTGTTACATTTGTTGATGACAAAGCCTCGATGCACCGACACATCTCCACCGCCGCTGATGACGTCACAGGTGGGTTATAAAAGGCTCAGAGTCGGTGTGGGTCAGATATACCTGTGTATGTACAGTAGTAGCTGTAGCAGACATGCATCACTCCTCATTGGCTCTCAGCGTCCTGGGGATGCTCGCGCTCTCCTCCGCGTGCTACATCCAGAACTGTCCGCGAGGAGGGAAGCGCGCGCTGTCCGACACCGGAATCAGACAGGTGAGAATTAACCATCATCATCCTCCTCCTTTATCTCTTATTTTCATGTTTAATGAGTCAACATTGTCACTTTTTAGTACGATGTTTGAGATGAGTCCAAAGAATTTGTGTTTTTTTTCAATTGGTCTTTTTTCAAAGATTAATCTAAAGATATTTAAAATCTAGCTGTGATATCGATTTAATTACGTTAATTACATAATTTAATGATTTAAAAAAAAAAAAAAAGCTTTACATTATAACTTTTAATACGATGTTTGAGATTCATTTAAAAACAAAAATAATTTTTCAGAATTTAAATTAGATTTAAAGCTTATTAAAATCTATCTGTGATATCGATCTCATCACGTTTACATAATTAAGTCATAATGATTTTTTTTTTTTTTTTCAAATAAGTCTATATAATAATTTTTTAGCACCATTTACCAGTGGTTCCCAATCAGGGGTACGTGTACCCTCCTTGAGCATCTTGCAGTAGGTATTTAGAACTATTTATAAATCTATTTACGACAAGAATAATTTTATCAGCCTATTTCAGACACTGAATGGAGCCTATGTCTAGCAGCTTTTAATTTCTATACCTACAAAATCTTTATTTAACTTATCAACAAAAGTGAAAAAAATATATTCTCTGATATTCAGTATTTCTCAGTGCAAATGGACATCTTTCATTATTAGTTTTAATATAAAGACAACCATACAGGCTGTTGTTCAAGCTGTAGACACAACATAAAAAAACACAATAAAACAAGGGGTTCGAAATTGGACTAACGAAAGGTTAGCCTACTTTTAATTTGAAAAGACGCTTAGGGGTACAAGACATAGAAAAGGTTGGGAAACAATGCCATCATATACAGTCATCTAATGGCACTTGTCATATTGAATTATAAGAAAATTAAATTATAAATCCCAACATTTCCACATGAGACAGCAAAAATAAAGTATAGACTGTAGAGGGAAAACTCCCTTTGATCAGAAGGAAACCTCCAGCAGAACCAGAATCTGAATGGGATTAGTGGGACAGAAAGGAGAACTGGTTGAGATACTACTGTACTGTACTGTACTGTACTGTACTGTACTGGGAACCAGTTATAAGCACCAACGACTAGAACATGTAAAAGACAAGAGAGCGGAGGAAACACATAAAGCAGATTAAAGCTTTAAAATAAAAGGGAAGTAGAAATAGAAAATATTCTCCAACAATATAGAGTCTATGATCAGCACTTGAGTTATTATTAAAACTTTAACATTATCAGCAACGTTCACCGCATTTCTTCTCCTGGGAATAAATAAAGTACATCTATTAGGGGTGAGCCGTTAGACTAGCTCTCAATACGGTATGATACAGTAGACGATAATGATATGATACAATGTATTTTGGAAAGAATAAAAAAGAGCAAAAATAAGTTGCAGTTAAAAAAAACAAACAATATCATTTTATTTGACTTTAACTCTATAGTTACGTACATACTGAGTATGAACTTTTCAACTCGATAGGATTTTTTTATCTGATCTTGTGAAATTTTGATATCGCAATATATCTTGTCTGGTGATGTATTGTCCTACCTTTATTATATATTTGCAAGGTAATAGACCACCAAAAAAAGACTATAGTTGTGTTGCATTTGTTATTTTAACGTACTACTCATACTCATTTTGATGTTTAAATGAGTATGCAGTGTGTTCACATTAGATAGTATGAAAAGATTGAGTATGTTAGAAATACCCGGGTGTATACTATATGGGAAATTTTTTAAGTGCACAGTGAGCACACTAGTTATAGACTGTGTTGTAAATGTCACACTGTACTACACACTACAAGCTCAATGAGTATATACTGTCTACTATATACTATATGTATGATTAGGATGATGAGCGTTCCCACTGAAGTATACTTCCAAGTTTCCCAAGATGCATTTGGAACCTACAGCGTTAAAAACCTTGTTCACACTGAGGCTAAATATCTCTGTTGATTCTCCACCTTTACTTTGAAAGTTCTGAAAACATTTGAAGTGAGAAAGTGACCAAGTAGAATATCAACATGTGCTCATTTGATCCATAAAACTCATGGATACATATTTCATTCACACATTTCGGAGATTTTTTAGAGACCCTCCATTGTGCTACAGACTAAACTTCCTGTTACCTTCAAAACAAGAGCCCTATTTACAAAAGAGTTTAAAAAAAAAACTAATGGAAGACAAGAAGTGATGCTTTTATTTTGAAAAGAGGATGTTTGATTTTTAGTTTGAAGCCGGTTCCAGGACCATTTTACATTCCGCTCGCAATGCATCATGGGCGAGTTGAGTATGACTAGTGTGCCCACTTAAAAAATGTCCCCATATAGTATACATCCTGGTATTTCTCACATACTCAATCTATTCATACTATGTAATGTGAACGCACTACGTACTCATTTAGATGTCATACTTAGTATGAGTAGTACGTTAGCAAGAGTAGTACGTTAGCATGAGTAGTACGTTAGCATGAGTAATACGTTAGCATGAATAGTACGTTAGTATGAGTAGTACGTTAGTATGAGTAGTACGTTAGCATGAGTAGTACGTTAGTATGAGTAGTACGTTAGTATGAGTAATACGTTAGTATGAGTAGTACGTTAGTATGAGTAGTACGTTAGCATGAGTAGTATGTTAGCATGAGTAGTACGTTAGCATGAGTAATACGTTAGCATGAGTAGTACGTTAGTATGAGTAGTACGTTAGTATGAGTAGTACGTTATTATGAGTAGTACGTTAGTATGAGTAATACGTTAGCATGAGTAGTACGTTAGCATGAGTAGTACGTTAGCATGAGTAATACGTTAGCATGAGTAGTACGTTAGTATGAGTAGTACGTTAGTATGAGTAGTACGTTATTATGAGTAGTACGTTAGTATGAGTAATACGTTAGCATGAGTAGTACGTTAGTATGAGTAGTACGTTAGTATGAGTAATACGTTAGCATGAGTAGTACGTTAGCACGAGTAGTACGTTAGCACGAGTAGTACGTTAATATGAGTAGTACGTTAATATGAGTAGTACGTTAGTATGACATTTACAACACAGACATACTCAACCGTCCCATGATGCATTGTGAGCAGAATGTAAAATGGTCCTGGGACCAGCTTCAAGCTAAAAATCAAACATCTCCCTTTCAAAATAAAAGCATCTATTCTTGTCATCCATTAGTTTTTAAACACTGCTGTAAATAGGGCTCTTGTTTTGAAGATAAAGTGATGTTTCATCAGTAGTTACTGGCGACAATATGGAAATTTTTGAATGAAATGTGTCTACGTCAGTTTTATGGATTCATGTTAATATACTTGGTATTTGATATTTCGATGATGTTGATGTTATTCCTCCCACAGCATTTTAAACTGGTTAAATTGGGGGGGTTTATGTTTCCAGTCAGAGCTTGATTTGTTCTGCTTGTCTCCCAGTGCATGTCTTGTGGTCCCGGTGATCGCGGCCACTGTTTCGGGCCTAGCATCTGCTGTGGGGAGGGTCTGGGCTGCTTGCTGGGCTCCCCAGAATCAGCCAACTGTGTTGAGGAGAACTTCCTGCTGACCCCCTGCCAGGCTGGGGGGAGGGCCTGTGGATCGGAGGGGGGACACTGTGCTGCATCAGGACTGTGCTGCACCTCAGGTATACAGCCTTAAGGGAGGAGACATTACAATAGATCATTGGTCCTCAACCTTTTCAGCCCACGACCCCCCAAAAAAAGGTCCCAGAGAGCGGGGACCCCCACTGTAGCTGAAGGAGGTTGAACACAGACATGAACATTGAAGAACAGTCATGTGGAGACAGGACCATCTATAAGGGGGAATAAAGGGGAGAGATTTTTGGGGTCCATCCATAAAGTCAGTAAAATGATGGTCTATTGTTCTATGAATCTGTGATAACCACATTTATTTATTCATCTGAATAATATCCACTGTTATCCAGGAACGTTTATTATTATTATAGTCATCTTAAAGATGGAAATCCTTGTTTTAATAAAATTGGTTAAAAGTGATCAGAAAAGGGGGTTAATTGGGATTTTTAAAACCACAGAAATTGGTTAAAAGTTGCAAACTAGAGTAACCAAAAACAGACAGAAAAAGTGGTAAAAAAAAGGTTCAAAGGGTCAATATTGGCTTAAAAGTTGGAACAATTAGTTTAAACTGGCAAATAATGGGCATGACAAATTGTCAATTGTGGTTAAAATGGCAAAACTAAGCATGAAATATGATTAAAAGAAGTTAAAAGTGACAATAATGGGTCAACATATGACATTAGGTGCATGGAAAAGTGGTGGAAAGGGTTTATAAGTGCTGAAAATGTGCAGCAAAGGCATTGAAATTTGATGAACAAGTGTCAGAAATAGGAGTAATGTAGCAAAAATGCACTAAAAGGAACAAAAATATGACAAGAAAAAGTGATGAAAATAGGTTAAAATATGGCAAGTTTGGTGTAGGTGCAGAAAAACGGCAAAAATAAGCAAAAATGGGAACAAATAGTTTCTTGCAGGCATCTGGCAGGCATCTGGCAACCCGCTTCCAGTGTCTCGCGGCCCCAAGGTTGGGAACTTTCCTCTAATCTGGTGTGGTTTTTCTCCTCAGAGAGCTGCGTGGTGGACAACGAGTGTGTGGGTGACACCGTGGGCATGACAGGTCAGGACCGCGGCTCCTCCAGGAGCTCCCCCACAGAGCTGCTGATACGTCTGCTGCACGTGGCCACCAGAGGACAGAACCAGTACTAATGGACGTGGGTTTGCAGGTTCTCCGTTAGAGCAGCAGCAGAAGTGAAGACCACCATCTTTAATTTAAGATTCTGAACTCTAAAAAACACTTTCACAATGTGCAAATTTACTGACATTAATATTTTCTCCTATTTAAAACAAAAATATTTGTTAATTGACTATAATCTGAGCCAATCAGAAACCACTGTTCCATGGCGTTGATTACATTTATGGACGTTAGGTTGTAAAATGGTTAAATCTTTCCTCTGTTGATCCAAACTTGCCTTTTGTTGCCATCATTTCAGTATTTTTGTATAGATTTGCTTCAGTGCCTTGACTATTTGTTGGCAGGATGGTACTTTTTGTGTGCCGTAGCTGCATAAAGTTTGGCCATGGTTGACAAAAGGCTGGAGAGCAGTTATGGAAATTCAATTTATTCTAGGCTAACACTTCTGCTGAGGTTTGAGTAGAAACATTAACTGGCCATGTTTAAGCTCTTGTGTGAAAGGAAATCTAGTTGCATATTAAAACAATGCAAAATGTGTTACTTCTTGTCCTAATTTTTGGCTTTGTGTTAATTTTCTCACTCGCTGATTGTGTTTATATAGTTTGCATGTGCAAAAAGCCAAGCTATAAAAGTAAAACAAACACACAACTAATAAATCTGCACATGAGAAACAAACCAAACTGAAGTGAGTTCTAACATTGTTTGAAAAAACGACTGCTGTGTAACAACATGTCTGGATTGTAGAAGTCAAAAAGCAGCAGATTTTAATTATAATAGCCGACTTCTTCATGTGTTGACTGAAGGGAGACGTTGATGCCAAAGCAGGGCGTGGGGAGGGTTTATTTTTCTTTCTTTTGTAGTAGCTTCCAAATCGGATGCAGGTGCTTTCATCACCTCATGGTTTGATAACGACAATCTTTTAGCGATTCAATTCCTGCAGTGCACATCAGAAGCTCATTTTCTTATTTCTTATTTCATTTTTGATCGTTGCATTGCATTCTGTACCGACTTTGTCCTGTACATGGTCAGCAGGGGTCAGCCCTTCAAATAAATACACAAAATGAGGAAAAAAAACACACAAAACAACTGAAAAAAAAGCACAAAACGAAAACAAAAATATTCATAACGAGGAAAAAAACATGAAAACATATACATATACATAAAAATATAACACTAAAACATACACAAAAGTAAAATAAAAAATAAACAAAATACATTAAAAAAAATGTAAAAAAAATGTGCAGTATGAGTAATAGTATCTAAAATATAAAAATGTAATACACAAAACAATAGAAAATCTACATAACAATAACATTAAAACAATTAAAACAGAAATATGCCAAATGACAACAAAAACACACAACTACAGGAATACACACACACACACACACACAAATAGTATAAAATGTAAAAATGTAATACACAAAATAAAAGAAAATATACAAAACGAATATATAAATGCACAAAGATGACTTTACAAATACAAAATTTAATTCAATTCAATTCAACTTTATTTATAAAAGTCACAGCAAAGTCATCTCAAAGCGCTATCAAAATATAAAATTCATAATAAGAAGGAAAAAGCTGTACTGTAGTTCTATGTGAGCACCCCTCAAATTTCGCTGTACCACCAAGTACAGTGACAATAAAAACTATTCTATTCTATTCTAGATCCACATGAACAAGAACAGGATAGAGAGATAGAACATCAGAGTGTTCCATTGCAGCCCATTAGAGCTATGTGTAGATGGTGGATTGTGTTTGAATGTAATGTTGGGGTTCAACTATATAATCATAGTTCTTAATTCCTATTTATAGGTTTAGGGCTTTGTTCCTATAGTGGTTAGATTATTGCTATTATACGGTTTAGCAAATAAGTAGGTTTTTAGTTTACTTTTAAAGGTGTAGCAGCCTCTCATACTGAGACTGGGAGCTGGTTCCAGAAGTGAGGAGCGTGGTAGCTGTAGTGCTGGGTGACAGAGTAATGCCATCTAGAGACACTATTCGCTCTGATAATTTATCTCTCTTTTCATATTCAAGCTCTTTTCCTTTGGTACAGAAAACGAAAAATGGAAAACAAACACCTTTATTCATTTTCTCCATGAAATGAAGCGTTACACATCTGATCTTTAGCTTTGCAACACTTAGGAGTCTCTAAATCCTCCTAAATGTCCATGAGGAGGTTCTGTGCCCAACACCAGCTAAAGCCAAAAGGACACGTTTCTGATGCACAGTTGGAAGCAGCGATCTTGTAATGCCGAACTGCCGTTAGCGTAGCCGTTAGCGTCGGATGAGAGTACACTTCCGGATCACTTACTTTGGCAAATCAATAATAGAGAAAATGAATAAAGGTGTTTGTTTTCTGTTTTTCGTTTTCTGTACCAAAGGAAAAGAGCTTGAATATGAAAAACAAGGCATTTTCTGTTTTTTCATTTTGGTTTTGGAAACAAATATCAAATAATGAGTGTTTTTTTTTGTTTTTTTTTCATGTTTTTGTTACATATTGAAAAACCAATGATACACAGATTGTTTTGGACCAAATAAAATCACTTTGGTTAAGAAGGAGAAAGTTACGGCTGATCCAGGATGTGATGTCTTTACGTTATCACAACAAAAACACCGAGTGGGTGAAATATATACAAAACAACAACAAAAACACACACAAACTAATCGTTCTGTGCTGTATTAAATGCTCAGATACAATTACATTTATATAATAGACTAACCCCTTCAAATAAAAGTAAAAGAACATGTTATTCACATTAACAATTTTCTCAAGTGAAGACAAAAAAAAGTCCCAGTCTATTTCCAGTCATTGCACATTATTGATGAGCCACTGTCTGGTTTGGACAGACTTATGATCTCACCGACACTGCTTTTGATTTGTGACTTTCCAGCATTAACATCATCATAACACCCACATCCAGTAAGTCCAGCTGTCAGCTAAACTGACAGCTAAACCGCCGTCAGCTACACCTGCGTTTTTATAAAACTGTGCTTCCATTTATGCCAACCTGCTCTTTTTAAAATGTGACAGGTGTTTGGAAACTACAACTGTTGCTGCAAAATATTAAAAAAATAATTAGCAATTGTGTTGCCAAATGAAATAATTATGTCAGCACGTCAAGAAAATAAAAAAAATTAAAAAACATCACATGACTCACTCGAGCGCCAAAAAATAACTTGATGATTTCATATATATTTTATACGGTCACAGTTTTATTGCACTTAAAATATTTCCATATTATGTACATTATATTGTACATTATATATAGATATATATAAAAGTTTTGACCCCCGACCCCACAAACTCTGTAGATACATTTAACCCTGCAGACGTTTTCTTTTCTTTTTGACCCCAATAACGTAACCTGGATCTTTTCTTTTAGGACGTTCTGTCATTTGTACTTATCCAGTAACCATCAGCCAAATGGGAACTTTAAACATGTTGGAGCCTGTGTCTGTGGTGCATCAGTCTGTCAAACCAACAGGTTGAACACACAGGAAAAAGCTGAGAGTATCGACTAACTGACATCACTGAGTCTGCAGAAAACAACCAATCCCAAACATCCATGTTTTCCCTGACGATATAAAAGCCGCAGCAGGTTTGGTTTTCCTTAGAGTCAGATGTTCTGCAGACATGGACGTGAAACTTGTGTTTGTGATGGTTGGTGTGTGGGCTTTGTGCTTCACCTCCACTGATGGTAAGGTACATCTTACAATGTTATCATTTGTTTACAATGTCATGAAATTGAATTCAATTGAAGGATTTATTGAACATTATTTTATTTAACATTTATTTATTTTTATATATTGTAGCTGGAATCCCAAAATGCTGCCTGACGGCGAGGACGGACATCCCACTTCCTGTTCTGCTGAGGGTCCAGAGATGGACCATACAACCAAACACTGGAGCCTGTGACATTGCTGCACTGATGTGAGTGTCAGAACATTTACATCCAGAAGATCACTATTTTTTTGTAGAACAAACTGATAAAAAAAATGGAAAATAAATAGATGAAAACTAAAACGAATAAACAAATCTCAGCAGAAATCTCTAGTCAATTTCAATATGATACACATTTGATTCGTTCGACATGGGATATAAAGAAGCCTAGGCTTGTCAAGTCCTCCCCTCATTCTTCACCATTAATAACTGCAAAATGCAATAATACAAATAAATACATCAGTTGAGCTATTTAAGAAAAACAAATCAACATCTGTGAGATTTACATTCTCCATCTTCATTTTTGCACTTTTCAAACATATGTCTTTTGTACATTTTTTTTTAAACTGCATCATATTCATACTTACTTTAATCATTTCTTCAAGATCGTTCTACAATAGCAGCCCACAAATGGAAATACACATACTTCTTAAACTCGTCCGAGCATACTGTTGTTTCAAGTTTAACCTCCCCTGTTTGTCTGTCATATATTTATCTTCACAATATTAATTATCCTGTACTTTTCTCCAAATTATTCTAATTTTAAATCATATATTTATTGTATGTTTTTTTTTTTTTACTTGTTTTAATCTTACTTGTACGATGACCCTGAAAAGCACCTTTAAATTAAATGTGTTTTTATTATATTTAGGATCAGGAGGTCACTTGATATATTTATCTCCACAACATCATACGTTAAGTTTTCATTTATTCCGACAACTGTTCTTCAGGAAATTTACTTTGATCTCCCGACACGTTTCGACTGTCAACTGCCAGTCTTCTTCCGAGGTGTCTGCTGATCGCTTTGATGTGTCCTTGACTTCTGCGTAATAATTCCAGCACATTCATTTTGTCTTCTTTTTGAATAAGATGTTATGGTTTAATTTATTCAGACAACTGTCATGTCATGAAACGTGTCAGGAGATCAAAATAAATATCCTCAAAAACATTTGAAACCTTAACATATTATTCAAAAACAAGACAAAAAGAAGTTGCTGGAATCTTCACAACATTCATTATCCTGTATTTTTGTCCACATTCCTTGCATTTTAAATGTTATGTATGTTTTTTTAACTTGCTTTAACCTTACTTTGTATAAAGACCCTGAAAAGCGCATCTTAGTTAAATGTATTATTATTATATTTACTCTACTTTTAGTGCATTTAGTGTTGCTGTTGCTAATGCTGCAAGCTTTGCTGTACATTCCTCTGTGAATAGACTAAAGTGAAGCCTTTTTGTCGTTCTTTATCCACAGACTGCATGTGAGGAATCTGAAGAAGCCCATTTGTGCTCATCCAAAGATAAAGGCAATGCTGACAAAAATCCAAAGGAAAATGAAAAGGAACGCACAGAGAATGAATCACTGAACTTCGTCGTTTTCCAGCTCAAAGTTTTTATGCACACGAGCTCCTTTTGTTTCAGTGAAGCTGAATATGGAAACAAAATAAATGTATTTACTACAGATTCTAAAACATGGATGTTGGTACATCTATGACTTTGGCTCCTAAAGCTATTCAAATGTTACATGTATTACTTCCTGGGACTCTTGGGGTTGTTTCAATGATTGGTTTATTCATGTTCTATAGTAAACAGACAACAGAAGTACACAAACACATGCAAACATACATTTTCACATGCACATTCACTACTGTAAATGATTGGGATGCAAACTCTGTAGAGAAATCTCCTCTTTCTGGAACATTACGTCACATGCATTGAATTCCATAATTCAGGTTCTTAAAGGGTGTTGCATGCAGTTAAACATGTGGTATTTGTATTTTTTTGTGTACTTTTTGTTGCTTGATCACTTTCTGTATGCAGATATGCTGAGTGTGTTTGATTTTCACTTTTTGTAATAAACTTTTTTAAGCCAAATTTGTTTCTTATTTATTTTTACAGATAGATAGATAGATAGATAGATAGATAGATAGATAGATAGATAGATAGATAGATAGATGGATGGAAAAACAGTATAAATAATAAATAAAAACCAAATTGGGTGATGAAAATAAAACTGATTAATGATTATGAATCAATTCCTAAATCGATAATCAGCAATGATTGAAAACAAAACAAATCTGGAAATCATCTGTTGAGTTAGTATTAGACATTAAATAACTGTGCAAACAGAGTAAATGAAATAAATTACAGAAAAATGTGAGAAATAAATGAAAAATCAGTCATTTTTAGTAGTTTTCTAAACTCCACAGATTATATATTTTTCTTCGAGACGTGCTTATTTCTTTTAGTGACGAGCAGCAATAATCAGCAAAGAGCTTTTAAAAACATCCTCCACTGTTTTTACAAATGTGCATTAAAATCTTTTAAATATCATTATTAGTAGATCTATTTCTAACATAACACATTATTTTTGCACCATATTCATTTAATTGCCTTTTAAAAATGAAACTACTTTACAGTTTTACAGCCTGTGTTCCTCCATCCTGAAATCACATGATTGATTATGTCACACGGCCCCACCGCCTGTAAACATCCCATTGTTTTCTATTGGAGGGAAATATATTATTACTATATTATTAAATATTTACCAAAAGAGAATAAAAACAGTTGTGACCCAAAAAGAATCTGTGATCACAGGGGGTAACAGTTCCAAATTAACGGTTTTGCAGTAAAATAATCACGGACTGTTGAAGGACCCTCACCCAAAAAGGTCTTCTATCCTCAGGGTTTGTGTTACTTTAACAGTCTGTGATTTACTGGCTATCTTCAGCCACCAGAGCATGTCAGCGCACTGCTTAAGGGAGAGTTAAGGTCCCTTTGGAGAGCTCTTCTTCTCTTCTCCATTGTCTACTACCAAACCTCAGAGGTGGAACTGTCACAACTGTTTTTATCATCTTCCGGCATCTTTAACATTTCTTGGTTTTTTAGATCAACCAAAAGCAGCACAAGTTGTCATTTTGACTGGAAAAGCTGCTAAATTTTCTAAAAATCTGCGAAATGATCTAAAAATCAGGCTGAATGTTTCACTCCAATAGAAAACAATGGGATGTTTACAGGCAGTGGGGCCGTGTGACATCATCAATCATGTGATTTCAGGATGGAAGAACACAGGCACAGCTAAGGTAATTAAATGAATATAAATGAGAATGAATAAAGTGTTTTATTGGACATAGATCTACTAATAACGACATTTCAAAGAATTTAGGCCAAACTCGAGGATCAACAAACCAACATGTTCATGCAATTCTCTGATAATCGTGCAGTATTACCTGCAGCAATGATCTTTTACCTTTCTGTAAACCAGTCCTTCTTGTAATATGTTGTTTTTCTTTTTTTTATAAGTGTTTCATTTCCAGCTCCTGACATGAAAAACCAAGTCAAAGAGCTTTTAAGCTTTTAAGACAGCGTTCACCTCTGTTTACACAGAGAGAAAATCCCCCCGGCAATTACTGTATCTCTGTGTGTGTGTGTGTGTGTGTGTGTGTGTGTGTGTGTGTGTGTGTGTGTGTGTGTGTGTGTGTGTGTGTGTGTGTGTGTGTGTGTGTGTGTGTGTGTGTGTGTGTGTGTGTGTGTGTGTGTGTGTGTGTGTGTGTGTGTGTCACCTGAATCACTGCTGCTCTCAGACATCCATAAATTTCTCACAGGAATGAACTCAAGTCAGAGCACGCCTCATCAGAAGTAAACCTGAAACTGTTATCAGCGTTTATCGTAAATGCTCTTTTTGTGATCGATTGAACTCAAACTACATCGTCTCTTCATTCAGGGGGTCGAAGTCACTTTAAGGAGTTTGATCTGAAGTGGGATGCAGATTTCTGGCTGATTTTAAAGCGCTTGTTTGCACTGATTTGTTGCTCCAGAATGTTAACTTTTGTGACCAATTTCTGTGTAAACTCGTGGGATTGTTGTGAGAAATTGCAGGATTTTAGAAATATTTAGAGTTCTTCCACAAATTAATGAAAATCAACTGCAGTCATGAAATAATAGGACAGGAATATTGCAAACAAAGGCATGTATTGTGCAGCGTTTCATTGAATTTGTGTATTTGGACGAACTGAGAGAGTTCGTAATGGGTCAGTTTTTTTCTTTAATTTTCTCATGTGGGCCAAACTAGATGCTTTAAAGGGCCGGATTTGGCCCCCAGACCTTGAGTTTGAAAGGTGATCTGTGTCATAATTATTCATTAAATTAAAGCTTGCATTGCTTCAATATATATATATATATATATATATATATATATATATATATATATATATATATATATATATATATATATATATATAACGTTTTAAATCATAGAAAAAGTGTTTAAATGCAATTACATATTTGACAGCTAAAGAACTTGCATTTGAAGACTTGAAAAGTAGTTTTTTTAAGTGAATTTCTTCATAGAAAATATTTTTTGATTGAAGCAACTTGTTATTTGAATGAAGTGATTTTTTATTGATGTATTTTTTTATTAAATTTTTTTTATTTAAGTTAATTTTTATTGTAATAATTTTTTTGATTGAAGCAACATTTTATTTATTTATTTATTAATGTCAATGAAGTGATTTTTTTATTGACATTTTTTGATTGGAGACATTTTTATTTTATTTTTTGTTGAATCATAAAGTCAATCTAAATATGAGCTTTTTTGTATTTATTTCATTTTATTACTATTATTATTATTTTATTTTATTTTTTCATTATTATTATTATTTTAGGAGCTTTTAAAGTTGCTTGAAGTTTCCTGTGAAACTTACGGTGGCAGAGAAGTGCAATTTAAATGTAAATTATTCTGGTAAATTTCCACGGGAACTTAAACTCTGGAATTTTTTTACAATATTTTTCAAACATAAACTTTCACGGGAATTATTCTTTGGAAATAACCAAAAATACTGTAAAATGTTTGTTTATATTATGTATTCCTTTGCATTATAAAATTCAAGAAACGTCCACTTCCTCAACAGGATGGAAAAACTGTTTCCCAGAGAATATTTTTGGTTTGATGTGTGATTTTAAAGTAGATGTGAACAAAAATTGTGAACAATGTGGAGGTGTAGAGAGAAATTAGTAAAACCTTATTTGTGATTCTCAACAAAAACTAAATGTGAAACACCGCCATCTGCTGGCAATTTAGAGAAGCACGTGCACTTTTTATTACTATTGACTGTAGTTGTTACTTATTTATTTGTTTATTTGTTTTGGGGTTTTTGCCGTATTTTAACCCTGATTAAAAACATTTCTGAACACATCACCCTACAGGTGAGAAACTTACTATAGCAATCATTTTTATCATATTAAGTATGGCTTGAAAATAAAAAATAAAAAGTAAAGATTTTTGTGATAAATTAGTTTTAATTTTGACCAAAAAAAAAAAAGATTCATTCACAAAAAAGATGATAAGTATGATGAGCTTATATTAGCTTTGTGGATTTAGTTTCAGACTGGCTTAAAATGTCTGTCTGGTTGTGTCACTTGGTAAGTTTTTGCACTTTTTAAAAAAAGGAAAAGTACCATTTATTCTTTTTCTAATTCAGGTTGAAACTTTAAAGTGAATGAATATTTTTTATTTTTTTTTAAGTTAAAAAAATTTAATTTATTAATTTGATGAAGATAAATAAATAAATGAATAAATAATATTAAAATGTTCTCTTTCAAAGTAAAAAAATAATAATTTATTTGATTTGAAAGAATACATATAAACATACATTTCATTTGTTTTTCAAAGTCAAATACATTTTGATTTATTAATTTGATAGTATTAGTAATTTAGTCATTTGAAAGTAATGGTTTTTCAAAGACAAATAAATTATAATTTATTAAATTGATAGTAATGATAAATAAATAAATAAATAAATAAATAAATAAATAAATATTTTGGCCTTTTTCCCTTTTTCAAAATATTGTACCGTATTGATCTTGTGAACCAAACATCGAATTGTGAGCTCAGTGTATCGTCCCCACCTCTATTGTTTTATAGATATGGGTGTGTGTTTGTGTTGGCCCAGGAACAGACACATATATTATATTGTTTATTTCTTTTAAAAAAATATGTATCTATAAAGCAAGGAACCACTGTCTGTTTGCGTGTGCGTGTGTGTGTGTGTGTGTGTTCCTCAAATATCTCTGCAAATCAGGCTCAGACAGAGCTGAGATTTTCAACATGGCTGCTGCTTGGTTCAAAGGTGTGCAAAGTTGGATTTGTTTGGTCTGCAATGATACCGTTAATTAATTACTGCATAAAATTGTCTTAAATATATCTTTGCGGAACAGCTCAACGTTGACAGGTAGTCATGGTAACTCGGGCTATAAGTTTAAAGCTGCGTAGAATCAACAGGAGTGACTGCACAAAGGGCTTTTAAAGGATATTTTAGGATATTTAAAAAAAAAAAAAAAAAACACCCTGAAAATATTGACTGGCATGTGTCCTCAGTGAGCAACGTTTGTAACTCAGGTGATAATAATAATAATAATAATAATAATAATAATAATAATAATAATAATAATAATAAATTGTGTGTGTGTTTGTGTGGAATTCAGAATTAAATTTGCATTCGGCATTGAGTGTTTACAGGGTCAGTTTAAAGAGGATTTAACTTGTATTCTGAATTAATGCTCCCATGTAAACCATCCATAAAAAAGCTACTTAAACTCCCACTTTTCTCTAAACACATGCTTCCTACGGACACTGCATTAGTTTATGAAAAGTTACAGAAAGGACAAAACTGAACAGAACCAAAAGAAAAGGAATACACGTTTAAAATAAACTTTCCTCAAATAGAACTGTCACACTTTTATTGTTTGTAATGAATAAAACTCTTTAACAGTTTATAATATTGTTCCAGGCACGTTTAGTGACGTTTTTAGCGCCACACTGAGGAACGCCCCTCTTGCAGCGGAACAACAGTGAGCCCCGCCCCTTTTAACTTGGTTTCCTGACTGGTGGATTAACTGGTGTTTACCAGGAACCAGTGGAACCAGCGGAACCAGTGAAGTTGACTAGATCTATGAGGCCCACAGCACTGTGGACATGTTGCCTGTGGAACCCGCCGCTCCTCCTGGTCCCGACCAAGGTCCGGAACACCCCGGCCTCTCCCGCCTTCTGTCCGCCCTGTTTTACGGCTCGTGCTCGTTCCTGATCACCGTGATCAATAAAACGGTTCTGACCAGCTTCAGGTACGTACTCATCTGCGCACACTGTTAATGACGTCATTTCCGTTACACTTAACGCAGAGTTCTGGTTTCTTTTTCACTTCACAGATTTCCTTCCTATCTGTGTTTGGGAATTGGACAGGTAAGGTAGTCAAACGGCGGTTCGGGGGCCATACGTGGCCCCTCGGGCTAGTATTGTGTGACACACTATTTGACAGAGAAATACACAAAACCCACAGGAAAAACACTTGAACAAAATAACTTAATAATAAAACAAACATACAAAATGACACCAAATAACAAAAAAAAATATACAGGGATTTACTTCTTTAGCACATACAATGACTGGAAATATACACAAAAATAACAGAAAATGACAACAAAAGTATAACTAGTGTTGCAAATGGGTGGAAGATCTAAGCTCAGGAAGTTTTGGAATATTCAAACATTTAAACTTTTCAATTCACTAAAGGACTAAAAATAATATTCACAAAATTTACTTAAAAACCCCCAAAACGAAAACAAAAATTCACAAAGTGATTGCAAAAACATACAAAATTAGAGAAAAATACACAAAGGGACCAGCAAAGATACACAAAAATGATTTCAAAAACCCAAAAAGGCAACAAAAATACACACAAATATTATATAAAAGACCTTACGACAAAAAACACATAAAATGACTACAAATAGTTTGGGAATATTCAAAAATCGAAGCTATTCATGTAAAAATGGTTTCTAAAACCCCAAAAAAAACACGTTTGTGGCCTATATTCAAACCGAGGTCGTATTAATCTTTCTTTTTCCCAGATGGTCACCACTGTTATTGTCCTTTATGTGGCGAAAATGAGCAAAACCGTCCAGTTTCAAGATTTTGACCGCGGCGTTCTGCTCAAAGTAAGTTATCACATCTTTTTTTATCTGTCATTACTGCTGATTTCTTCACATTCTGCTCTTAATTTCATTTTCCCCTCAGATCTTCCCTCTTCCTTTGTTGTACGTTGGAAACCACATAACAGGACTGGCCAGCACCAAGAAGCTCAGGTTAGCTGTGAAATAAATAGAATTCAACACTTTTCAGAGCTAACGTGTAACATCTGCTTTAAAACTTTAATATTCTCCTGCCAGCGTAGAGTCCACATGCAGCCCTCACTCTAATCTAATTATGGGCAGCCTCCAAAGTAAAAGCACAAAATGACAAAAAAAATACATAAAAGGGCAGCAAAAATACACAAATTTCACCCCAAAAACCCAACGTGAAAAAAATTATTTCTCAAAATAATCCCAAAATTACTCAAAATGATATCAAAGACACAAAAATGGTTTAAAAAAACCCAAAACGACAACATAAATGCACAAAATATCTCCAAAAATGCACTAAAAGTCAAAAGAAATTTACAAATTTGACTTCAAAAACCCAAAATAAAAAAACAAAATGCACAAAATGATTTCAAAAACACACAAAATAATATAAAAATACACAAAAGGGCAGCAAAAATACACAAAATTGACTCCAAAAATGACAACAAAAATGCACAGAATCTCTCCAAAAACACACACAATGACATAAAATATACAAAACCACAAAATAAATTCACAAAATGGGCTTGGAAAAACTCAAAACAACAATACAAATACACTAAATGACTGCAAAAACATACAAAATGACAGAAAAGTATACAAAAAAACAAAAAAATTACAAAATTGACTTAAAAAACTCAAAACAATAATAAAAATGCACAAAAAGACTGCAAAAACATACAAAATGACAGAAAAATGCACAAAAGGGCAACAAAAATGCACAAAATCTCTCCAAAAACACACACATTGACAGAAAAATATACAAAAGAACAAAAACATTCACAAAATTGACTTAAAAAAACTCAAAACGACAATAAAAATGCACAGATTGACTTTGAATAAAATGTCAAGAAAACACAAAGCCTTTGTTAATTATAATGAATATTCAAAATACTGACATAAATATGTTAATAATGTGTCACTAATAAAATGTGTGCTCTACATTTCCACAGTTTACCCATGTTTACTGTGCTGCGCAAATTCACCATAGTGATGACGATGGTGTTAGAAATACATATTCTGAGGTAAAAAACACCTGAAATGGATGTAAACTTTGTTCATGCTTTTTAATGTAATTTTAATTTGTTTAGATGAACTGATTTTATTTTTAAACCTGAGATCTTTACTGCAGAAACACCTTTAAATGATTTATTTATTGATTTATTTTCAGGAAAACCTTCCCAAAGCGTGCGGTTTGCAGCGTAGCAGCGATAGTTTTTGGGGCCGTTGTTGCTGCAAGGTTGGTTTTAACTCATTGAGTCATTTTTAACTTGTTTAACTCGGTTTAACAAAGTAAAGGATTGAATGTGAATGTTGTAGTTCTGACCTGGCCTTTGATATGGAAGCGTACACATTCATCCTGTTCAACGACGCCTTCACTGCAGCCTACGGCGTTTACACCAAGAAGAAACTAGGAGATCAGGTAACACAATGTTCTTATTATGAAGAAAAATTAGATCCGAGGGTCACATGATCAACATTCATGTAAGATTTTGTTTATCGGAGTCATTTTTTACATTTTTGTTACCGTTTTGTATGTTTTTCAGTTATTTTTTGTGTATATTTCCGTCGTCTTGTGTGTTTTTGGAATAAATTCTTGTATTTTTCTTGTCCTTTGGTGCAAGTTTTTGTAATTTTGTATATTTGTGTGTTTTTTTATTTTTTAATCCTGTCTTTTTATTGTGTTTTTGTTTTGTGTTTTTTTAAATCACATTTGTGTCTTTTTGTTCTCATTTTGTGTATTTTTTGTCCTTATGTTTTGTGTTTTTGGAGTCATTTTGTATATTTCATTTTTATTTTTGTGTTTTATATTTTATATTTTGTACATTATATTTTTATGTATATGTTTTAATTTTTCTTGTTTTTTAAGTCAGTTTTCGTATTTGTTTTCATTTTGTATATTTCTATTTAATTATTCTATATTTTAGTTTCATATTATATTTCTATGTATATTAGGTTTTGTTGTGTGTTTTTGTAGTTATTTTGCATATTTCTGTTTTATTTTTTGTTTATTAAATGTTACATAATTGTAAATTTTAAAAATATAATGTACAAATATATAAAATATAATACACAAAATGAAAACAAAAATACATGAAATGATTCCCAAAACATACTATAAAAAATGATAAAGATATACATAAAAATATCATATGAAACTATAAAATATAATACACAAAAAAGACAAAACTAAAAATTTAAAAAAAACTGCAAACATATCAATTTAAAAAAAAATAATAATAATATATATATATATATATGTTTTGTAGTTGTGTGTTTTGGGGAATAATTGTGTGTGTTTTTGTTTTCATTATTTGTATTTATATTCTATTTTTGTGAATATTTTATATTTTTCTACATTATGTATGTATATTTATTGATTTTTTTTTTGTAGTTGTGTGTTTTTGGAGTGGTTTTGTGTATTTGTCTTTTATTTTTGTGTATTATATTTTGTACATTATATTTTTATGTAAATATATATATATATATTATGTTTTTATTTTTGAAGTCATTTTGCGTATTTTTGTTTTCATTTTGTGTAATTTGAATTGAAGAATATTTTCCTGTCAATTTTTTTGTGTGCTTTTGAGTCTCATTTTGTATGTTTGTATTTTCTTTTTGTGTATTATATTTTATAGTTTCATATTCAATGTTTATGTATATATATTTTAAATGTTTGCATTTGTGTGTTTTTGAAATCATTTTGCGTATTTGTGTTTTTCGTTTTCTGTGGTATCATACTGTATTTGTGTGTATATTTTTGTAGTGTGTTTTTTGTTTTCATTTAGAGTATTTTTATTTTATTTATGTCTCAATTTTATATTTCAGTACATTATATTTGTCATGTTGTGTGTTTTAGGAGTCATTTAGTGTATTTTTGTTTTCATTTTTGTGTATTACAGAGTTTATGGTTTCATATTATATATATATAATTCACTTATATGCTAAATTACTTCCAAATCGCACATAAAACAACAACAGAAAGCTCAAAATGAGAAAAAAATGACACAAAACGAGCACAAAAAACTAAACTAAACAAAAAATGACACCAATCATCTGTTGATCATGTGGCCTTTGGATCACTTTTTTGTGGCCCTGCTGTCTAAAGCAACTTTAACATGATGTTTTATTTTGTAATTTTTTAACTCAGAGTCTTGGGAAATACGGTGTTTTATTTTACAACGCCATCATCATCGTCATCCCCACGCTGATGCTGAGCGCCTACACTGGAGATCTACACAAGGTGGGGTCCACTGGGATGTTATTTAACACCAGCATCAGTCAAAGCTGTGTGTTAACGTTCAACTGTTTCTCTTTGAACAGGCGTTCATGTTTGAGGACTGGGTGGAAACTACCTTTGTTCTTTGTTTTCTGATGTCCTGCGTCATGGGGTCCGTCGCTGAGTCACTCATTCTGTTCTTTAACACGTCTGCGTTAAACATTGACACCATTATGTTTCCATTACCCAGGTTTGTTCTGATGTATTCCATAGTCCTCTGCAGTTATTACAACTCAGCACTCACCACCACCGTGGTTGGAGCGTTAAAGGTAAGAACACGTTGATAAGAACATTCTTTAGGTTCCATAAACCAAAAACAGGCAATATTAATCACAGCCAGGGCCACAAAACTGTCCCTTTATCAACTTCATGTCAGTTTTTAGAATAAAGATCAATCTGAGCTTTAACACAACAAACAACTGAGTGTTTATGTGCTTTTGTGTATTTTTGTTGTCATTTTGTATATTCTTGCATCATTTTGTGTGTTTTGGGAGTTATTTTGTGCTTTAGAATCATTTTTTTGTATTTTGTATTGATTTTGTTTTCTTTTTGTCTCATTTTGCAGATTTTTGTTACCGTTTTGTTTTTGGAGTCATTTTGTATATTTTTCTCTTTTTGTTGTGTTAGATTAATTTTGTGTGTTTTTGTTGAAATTTTGTATGTTTGCCATGCACTTGGCATTTTTAGGAATAATTTTGTGGTTTTGTGTTTGTGGATTAATTTTCTGTTGTCATTTTGTATATTTTTTGTGTATTTCTTTCTCACATTTAGTGTATTTATGTTGTCATTTTTTATATTAGTCTTTCAACATTTTGTGTGTTTTTGGAGTTATTTTGTGTTTTGGATGAATTTTTAGTATTTATTGAATTTTTTGCATCTTTTCTTTTTGGAGTAATTTTGTATATTTTTGTTGTAATTTTGGATATTTTTCTCTTTTTGTGTATTTTTGTTGTGTTTTTAAGATTTATTTTGTGTTTTTGTTGTAATTTTGTATATTTGTCTTGCACTTGGCATGTTAATGGAATCATTTTGTGTTTTTCGATTAATTTTGTTTTTGGATTCATTTTGTGCATTTGTGTTGCAAGAAATGTTTTTCTTTTGCAGGTTTTTTTTATTGTAGTCATTTTCTACATTTTTGTGGTTTTGTGTATTTTAGTTGTAATTCTTTATTTTGCAGGTTTTTGTTGTTCTTTTGTGTGTTTTTAGTCATTTTGTGCATTTCTGTTGTATTGTTTTCCTATAATTTGGTATATTTTCCTGTTATTTATTTGTAGTCATCTTGTGTACAAATATTGCTGTTTTTTTTGTATATTTCTGTTATTTTGTGTATTTTTTAATTTATTTGGGGCATTTACTTGGCAGTAAAATTAAGTGAAAATGAATGCAACATTCCACCACTTTAGATGTTAAACTATTTTTCAACTCTTGAACTATATTAAAAATCAGACTTGAATTCTCCATTTTATAACTTGTGTATTATTTTCAGAATGTTGTTGTGGCTTATGTCGGCATCTTTATTGGTGGAGATTATCTGTTCTCGTGGACCAACTTCCTGGGCCTCAGCATTTGGTATGAAATGATCTTTGACATTATTGTGCAACTTAGTAAATAAAAACTAAATAAACTGAGCTTTGTTTTACTTTTCTTTCCTCTTGCAGTATGTCTGGAGGAGTCGTGTACTCATACCTAACCTTCATAAACAACAAAAGTACCACAACAGCACATGAGCAGAACTCTAAACTTCAAAGAACACAAGTGATTCAGCTGTAGTCACATGACCAGGTTTCACCACATGGTGGCAGTGTTTGACTCCATATTGGAGCATTACCGTTTCTGTCTATTCAAGTCATTGTTTTCTATTTAGCGGTTTATAAAACAGGTTATTTTAAATTTTACTGCAGATATCGTGCTGAATTTCAGCCACGTTGACTTTAAATGTTATAAACTCATAGGAAATTAAGATTTATCTCAATGTTTGGAGGTAACAGAGAGTGAAAAACACTGAGTCAGGGTCAGAGAATGTTTATTGAAAATTGACAATCATAAGATTTGAAACAAAGCTGTCAGAAAGTGTGTATTAATGGTAGCAGAGCGACTCTAAACACAGAATAATGGAAACTGTGGGAAACTGTTAAAGCTGTTAAAGGAAACTTGTGCTCACTCATGTTTCTAAAAAAAAGATAAAAACGTGTAAAATATATATATATATTAAATGCCATAAATCTTCTCAAACATTGCAGTTTATAAAAATTTAATACGTTGGGAGCAATAAATCATTTTCTACTTTCCTTGATTATCCATGTTTTCCAGTTTCTTTTGTAACGACACAATGACAATCGTCAAAGTGAATGTGACTGGTTAACCAAAAAATATTTAAATATCAAAGACTTTTTTTTTACAGTGTTGAAGAAATATTAGTGTTGCTCAAAGAGACGTGCCAAACAATCGCTTGAATCTCAAACCTGCGAAGGAGTTTAAGCGCTTTATTTTGAAATATGGAATTAAGCTATTTTCCCACAATTTCGTCGATTAAAAAAAGTCATTTTAATGATGAAACATTTCAGAAATGTTGAAAAAGTGTGTAATTATCAAACACACTCCCATTATTGCTCGCCTTCAAAATAAAAGACTGGAACAAAAGATCATTAAAGGGATCCTCCTCTGTTTTTAAAAATGTGGCCTCAAACCTTTCAAATGCACTAGATCTATGTCTAACAAAACACATTCATATGCATGATATTCGTTTTGTTAACTTTTAAAAATAGGACTACTTTATAGTTGAAATCATGCGATTGATGATGTCACAAGGCCCCACTGCCTGTAAACATCCCATTGTTTTCTATTGGAGTGAAACATGCAGCCTGATTTTTAGACCAATTAAAAGCTTTTTAGATCATTTAGCAATTTTTTCACAACTTGTGCTGCTTTTGGTTGCTCTAAAAAAAAAAAAACACAGGAAAAGTTAAAGCTATTGATGTAAACCTTTTGTTCACATAAAGAGAATAAAAACAGTTGCTCATTCGTGTCCTTGGTTGACTACAGCCCTATTAAAAACAGTGGAGGATCCCTATAAAGTGTTGAAATCCATTTTAGAACTTTCTTAAAAATGAACAATTATTGTAAAAACAGCCAAAGGAAGTGAAGTTTTCTGCCACTCGGAAACAACGACCGTGTTTAAAACTGTTTCTCAAACATTTCTTGTGACCTCATCCGATAGCGTTCTCTCCATTTGAGCATCATCCTCTCTTTTTTTACACATCTGTCACACACACTCACGCTCTCAACATTCGTAGAAAATCAAAACAAAAACCAACTCAAAGTGCAAACCAAACAACATTAAAAACAAACAACAGGTTCTCGTCCTTGGCCTTTAAAAGACTAAAGAGAGCGACATTCTTCATATTGTCAAACCTACCGTAATAGCAGCCTAAAACTGGAAGCTCAATAAGGTGCTTTAGCTTTTGCTTTCCTGTTGCTGTGACAACGAGGTGGGGGGAAGGTACAGCACACGCCACAGGAAGGCAGGGGGAGGGGTGAAGGGGAAGGAGGAGGGACTAAGTGTTTATGCAGACAGGTTATTGGCCAGCTCGATGAGGGCCAGGGCGCCATGGAGACGCTCCCGTTGCTCCTGGAGACGCCGTTTAGCCGCCGCCCCTCCCTGGCTGCTGCTGCTCTTCTCCTCCTCCGCGCTCTCCTCCTCGTCTTCGTTTTCTTCGTCAGACTGGAGGAACTCCATGGGGTCCTGCTGCTCCTGGTCCTGTCCTCGAGCTTTTCCCGCCGGCTTTGCCTTGGTGGTGGTGGGGGCACGCTGCTCACGGGTTCGCCAGTACCTGGAGAAACAGGAAGTGATTATAGAACATATGGGGAACACGCAGCTAGTGAGGCTAATTCAGATTCTGTGTTAGCTTACTTAGCTAGCCACTCGGCCACAGCCTTATTATCCACTGACTGGGCCTTCCCAGGGCTCTCCTTAGGCTCCTCCCTCTTCAGACGAGAAAACGGGTGTTTGGGGCAGTGACGGTTGGCGTGTGTGAATCTATTACCACATCCTGAAGAAAAAAAGCACAAATTATTACAGTGAACATTATTAATGCAACTGGATATATGTTTGTAGATAGGAAACAGGCCAACAAGTTCAGAATTAAATTAATTAAAATTCTCCAAAATCATTCATAAAAGCCACGTTAGAGAGTTTCTTTGAGTAAAAATAAATTGATTAGGGATGGGACAATACACTAAATTCACGATACAATATGAGACAAAAAAAATAAACATTTTATTTATTATTATTAAATAATGCATTGAACTTTATTTGACTTTTAACTGTGTGTTAGCTTTTCCAGTTTCAAACTGAATATTAATTATGGTTATTAAAAAAATAATAATAATGGTTCCTCTTGCTCATTGGCCACGGTTATATGATGTTTTTTTTTATTTAGAATTCGTTATTCTGAGTTAAATTAAGTGTTGTGCTTCATGTTTACATAGAAATAGTAAATTGAGGTTAACAGGAATTCATTTAAAGCGGAATTAGTGTTTACAAGAAAGAGGAATAATTTAATTCAGAATGAAAACGGCATTAGGAATTAAGTGTTTACAAGATCAGTTTAAAAATTGAATTAACTTTTATTCTGAATTAAGGAGGAATTAAAGCACCCATGTGTTGATTATGATGCTTTGAATAGGTTTTCAAACAGAACTGAGCCTGAAACGTTGGGTAGTTTAAACTGCCAAACGCTCCTTCATCGAAACTTTAACTTTCTTTTCACCAGAAACGGAAACTGAAAGCGAAATAAAAAGACAGTCTCAGTCTTTCTTCTTTAAACTATGCAAGTTTACGAGTGTTTCCAGTCATCCATCCCTAAAGTTTTAAATAAAGACAACAGTTCTATTGTGTAAGAGCACTTTTTTCCCCTTTTTAACCTGATCGTACTTGCATCAAACATACCTTTCTCGGAGCAAACAAAGGGTTTCTCCCCAGTGTGGAGCCGTTGGTGGGTTTTCAGCTGACCGCTCTGAACAAAGGCCTTCCCACAGTTAGGATAATCACACAGATAGGGCCGTTCTCCTGTAACAGAATAAAGATACATTAAGAAAAGACTCTGATGGTCAATTTATGATGGTTATCAAGGTTTATCCGAGAGCTTTCTTTTTCTCTTTATGGACTATTTGCTCACCATTAGCCGTGCACATTAACGGTTTAAACACACACCTGTATGTGTCCTCTTGTGAGCTTGCAGAGATTTCTCTCTGGGAAACACTCTGTTACAGATGTTGCAGCGAATCCTGCTGGACGAAGTCTCGCCCTCGTTGATCAGCTCCCGCACTGTGTCAGCTCGAGGTCGACCTCTGCGTATCCCATCCTGAAAGCAGGAACACATACATTTAACTGCTTCTGTAAGGATTGCACTGACTTGTAGGAGGAAAAAACTTGGATTTCTTTTGAAGTTTTTTATGCCCTAGTTTGCACTTCCACATACAACTGATATATACAGTGTGTACAATACCCAAGCAATAAATGACAAGTATCAGTGCTGCATCATTTTCAGAATCATATTTGTGGGATTCTTTGTCAAATAAAAAAAGTCAGGATTTTAGAAAAGGTGATTAAAGACTGCACGGGCAACTAGTGACCACATGTGGCCCTTGGCCTCATTTTGTGACTTCAGAAACATACAAACTGACAGAAAAATACACAAGAGGAGAACAAAGCAACGCAACATTGTAAAAAAAAAAAAAAAAATCACTCCAGAATCACAAAACGACAACAAAAATGCACCAAAGAACAACAAAAACACAGAATATCTCTAAGAATAAAAAAATACCCTTTTTTCTTTCCAGTATTAGTGCTAAGAGTAGTAATCATTCTAAATACTGACATAAATGTTGACAATGTGATTAAAGTAGCCCATCTCTGTTGTAAACGGCCAGATTTGGGTCCTAGACCTTAAGTTTGACTTTGAACCTTACTTTGTCTTGAATCAAAAAGTTAAACTCGTGTAATGTATTCAAAACAAACATTTATCTAGACAGGTCAGATAAATTAGGTATTTTTCATCTGAGATTATGATGCATTTTTTTTCTCCAACTTTTAGGTTTTAAGTTTGTGAATAAAATAAATTTTCACATAAAACGTCTATTTCAAAACTCTCGACAGTTTACGAACTTGAAAAATGCAAATCACATGTGACAGTGCAGGAAAACTCGTGCATGTTTTCTTTTCTTTCCATCCGGCTGCATTTTGGCGCGCAAAGATACGTCACAAACACGAGCAGCTGCTGTTGCTCAACCCGGAAGTGAATGCGGATTAAAATCCACCCTGTCACACTGCGCGCGGGCGTTTTTTAAATGACTTTTTCTAACTCAGCCATGTTTAATTGTATTTTCACACATTATCGACACAAACACAGTGACTGAATACTGACTTTATTAGTTAGTTACCCACGTGTATTAACATGAACTCTTTGAACAACGTGTTATTACAGTAAGTCCCACATAAAGACATTGTTACAGGTTTATAAAGACTAGCTCTGACTATGAAGCTTTTTACCTTGATTTCAGCAGGTGTCAAATCTTCCTCCGTGGCCGTGTGTGTCCCAGTCGGAGACGCAGCCCCGTTTCCAGAGCCTGGACTCAGGCTCACATTGTGGGCGTTTTCTCCCCACTTCCACGGGTAAACCATGAAGTCGCTGAACCCGGGGCTGGTGGGCGTCAGGGCGTACATTTTCCTCGGTTTGATCGGTGTGGTCTTGATCACGGACACCAGGACTCTTTTAGGAGAGTTGTCGCAGAAAACCACATGCGGCTGCTTGTTTTCAGTCATCGTGTTGACTTCAAATCCCACAAAAAAACGAGAAAATAAAGGCACAAAAACTCTTTTGCGTGTACAGAATGTTAAGTTTCAGTCTTCATTTGTGTTTGTAGTTTCAAAAAAAGGTAAGAAACTCGATCCGTCTCCGCAAAGTATCCAGAAAAGTCCTAGTTTGCGGAGAAACTGTTGGTTTGAACTGACCTCATCCGCCCACCAGTGCTTCCTCCCGCGCTGCGCCGCAAAATCCCGCCCGATCGTTTCAATGTCCAATGAAATCCTCGAACAGTATCCCACGTGCTACCGAGAGCCAATGGAAAACGTCGACAAACCCGTCTCAGCCAATAAGCAGCGTGGAGTGTTGTCAACGACCGGAAGTATTTTCCTCCAATGAAATTCGAATACACGCGCGCTCTAGTTGATTGACGTCAACAAAAACCAATGAACAAAAGCTGAGCGCGTAGCACAGCCAATGAGAATGGAGGGCGGGGGAATTTCGTGTAACCCAGGAGCAGATGGCAGTTTTCCCGCGCTGATGACTGTATGTTATTGTATGGTTTTTAAAGTCATTTTAAAGGGCAACGAGACCGTGGCGCCAACGTTACGTAATCATTTTACGACAAAGAGAGTGAAAGATGACTGTATATGAATCTAAGATGGTTCTTGGAGAGTTTTATCATTCTGATTCAGAAAACTTTATGTGTCAGTGTTTGTCATTTTAATTTTAAGGCGCTGCATAAAAAGAAAATGAGAAAATTGGAAAAAAAAGACAACAAAGCTTGAAAAGAACTATAATATATATATTACACAAAATAATATACATAATCACGTGAACTTTAACAAGTACGAGTAAATTGGCGCACTGTCCCTAGTAGCTTTATGTATTTTTATGTTGGTTTGTGTGTTTTAGAAGTTTTTTGTTTGTTTGTTATTTTGTGTTGGAGTTTGATGTATTTATGCATTTGTCTGTTAGTTTGTGCATATGGAGGTATATTTGTGTCTTTATTATTCAATATATATAAAAAAAACTTTTCAATAAAAAAGCCCTTTTAATAATAAAAAATCATAAAAATCAAATCAAAGAAAAAAAGTGTTCAAAAGCAAAAATAAATAAATAAATAATTGAGACCCAAATAATTGCATTTGAACACTTTTTTCCTCTTATTGAAAATATTAAATTTTTAATAGAGGTTTAATAAAGGTTGTTTTTATTGACAAGTTATTTTAATTTAAACAACAAAGACACAAATATACCTCCATTTGTGTGCTGGGGTTTCATGTTCCTTATTTTATTTTATTATTTTGGCGCGGTTGATGAGCCCGTGGGCGTGGCTTCGTGTCCCTTCCACACCTGTAACCTGTTAAAGGTGTTAATGAGGGTCTCGTGCTCACTGGCCATTGTGCTGGAAGCTCTACGTTAATGCTGCAGACGTCCCGTTAAACGGTGATTTTTGTTCATATTCCAGTGGTTGAATGTGTGTAGATGAATATTAGTGAACTTTAGTTACATTATGTGTGTGTGTGCAGGAGGAGATGCTGGCAGACACCTACGGCTGTGCGGTGACCAACAGGTTCGGGGAACTTCTCGATGACGAGGCGGATCCATTCGATCTGATCAGTGAAGTGGAAACAGAGAAGGAGAAAGACAAGAAGAAAAAGAAGAAGAAGAAGGAAGATGAGAAGAAAACTCCACAGAAGAAACCTGGTCAGAAGGAGTCTCAGAGGGAGAGGAGGGTCCCCAAGTCTGTGGAAGTTCAGGAGCCTTTACCAGGTCAGCAGAACAGTTCAAAAAGTATTAAATTAATACTATATATGACTTTTCTAGTATACACCAACTCACCTTCTGTTAAAAATAGATAAAACATGTATCCATAATTTGTTTAGTTTATTAGGGTTTAAAAGTATCATGTGGTGCAACTGCTGTTTATAAAAATCACTAAGATTACTAACATCATTATCATTAGGTGATTTATTTTTAACTTGATTTATTATACCCAAATAAAAAGTAATTACAATCAAAATATGACAATACATACAATGTAATACACATGTTTTTGTAAATTTATGAAGATTTTCTTTTATTGTCTTATTGTATGTCTGTTGTGTTTTAGTTGTCATTTATATAGTAATTCATTTTGTGTATTTTTTAATCTTTTCTTGTGTTCATGTTGTAAAAACTGTATAAACCAATGGTTTTGTGTTTTTTTTTTTTTTTTTTGAGACATTCGTGGGTATGCTATGAATCTAGATGACCTCTTATCGCGCTAACGTCCGGGATTTAATCGGTGAGTGCTGGACTACAAACCTCGCTGGAGCTTAATCACTATGGCGATTAATGCTGAACAACTAAACTGCTCACGAGCAGGTTTTTCTCTTGCTTGGATCTTAGCGAGTGCTAAAGCCCCGCCTCCTGACCAACCACATCTTAAACGACCTGCCCATAGATGGATGATCGTGGTTGGTGCAGACCTGACTGCGCCAACCAGTCTAGAACATAATGTAGTTCCAATTATTTTATTTTTAGCCTAAATGCTTTTCCTAAACTGATTCCGATTCCCATCTTTTTACTTGACTACTTTGGATCTAAATCAATTTTTCAGGCCGAAAGTTTGAGCAGAGCCATGTGGAGGGCGGAGCTACGAGAGAAGAATCTCAACGAGGAATGAAGAGATCTGCAGCAGGTCAACAAATGGACAAACAGGAGGCGTGTCCTCAGGATTACTACACTGATAAGTGAGTGTCACATGATGGAGAACAATAAGGTTAAACCTGGAATATGAACACAGTCCAGATTATGTGATGCCTAAAATAAGAGGTTTAGATGAAATTTTTAAAATAACGCCTGTAGTATCAGAGTTTGTATTGAGCGGAGTGTGTGTCAGTGTTGACAGGCCTTTGGACCAATCAGAATTCGACTCTCGAGGCCGGGGGGGCTTTAGAGGAAAGAGACGAGGACGATGGACCCAAAACCCTGGAAACACCAACATGAGAGACGGGAGGGATTTTGATCGTCAGAACAGAACGTAGGAGTGTCCTGCTCATGACGAATGTGGCCTAAAACATTTTAAATTTATTTATTATATCTGAGTAACTAAATTATGTATCATATTTGTTTTAACTTTTAAAAATGGGACTACTTTACAGTTTTAGAGCCTGTGTTCCTCCATCTTGAAATCACATGATTGATGATGTCACACAGCCCCACTGCCTGGAAATATCCCATTGTTTTCTATTGGAGTGAAACATTCAGCCTGAATATATAATAAATATATATAAAAATATGAATATATATATTTAGCAGCTTTTTCAGCCAAAATGACAACTTGTGCTGCTTTTTGTTGCTCTAAAAAAATCAGGAAATGTTTTACATGTTGATGTAACACTCTTTTGTTTACAAAGAGGATTAAAAAAAAAAAAAAAGTTGGGGAGACAGTTCCAACTCTGTAATATGGTAGACAATGAAGCAGAGCAGAAGAGCTCTCCCAAGGGACATTTACTCTCCCTTAAACAGTGTGTAGACACGCTTTGGTGGCTGAAGTTGGAGAGTAATTATGGACAGTTGAAAGCACACAAACCCTGAGGTCCTTTAGGGTGGGAGTCAGTCAATCACATGATTTCATGATGGAGGAACGCATTTTTAAAAGTGAAATATGGTTTAAAATGTGTTATGTTAGTTAAATTAGTTCAATAAGTACATTTCAAAGGATTTTGGCCACATTGGTGATAACAGTGGAGGATCCCTTTAAGGTGTATATATCATTAATTATGTGAATGTTCAGAGGTTTGTCTCCTGAGGAAAAGCGTGGGGGCCGTGGCCCCTGGAACTGGGGATGTGTGGAAGATGCTGCAAAGTAAGTGGAATGTTATCGCTGTTTCTACAGTAATTCTTAGTGAAATTCTGAATGGGAATGAATGTTTCCAAAGGGAGGGGATGGATGTGACGTCTCACAAGAACACAAGCAAATCCATGGAGCCCCAAAATTCTGCGGAGGAGGAAAACCTAAACGAGTGAGTGATAGAAGAACATTTAGTTCCCAAATTTCACCAAAATGTGTCCGTATCATAATTTTCCTCTAATTAGTTGTCAGTGTAGACCAGGGTGTCAAACTCATTTTAGTTCAGGGGCCAAAAACACAGACAAGTTTGACCTCAAGTGGAGGTTTGGAATGAAACAATTTCAATATTTTTGCTACTTTGCATTTGCATGTGTAAATGATATAAAGGTATGTAGTATATAAGGCACCGACAAAATCCAAGCAATAGGTGATGGGTAGCAATAATATGTATTTAATTTGGGGACGTTTTGTCAAAAAATGAGCAAGATTTCAGAAAAGAGAGATTTCTTGCAGCAATTAATGATTTGAAATGACTTCCATAATGTTTTACAAGCATGAGGAAAAACTGCTGAACCCTCAAATATTGTAATTTTATTGAATTAGTGATAAATTCAATGAAACTCCACTGGAGTAATTGTAAAGTTCTATCTTTAAATTAATCTGTTAAACTTTTTTGAGTGTATTTTTGCATGGATGCCAATATTTGTTTGGATATGATACAGTGACGTACAATTTTTTTTTTTTAAGCTATTTTACGCCCCTTTGCAGCTCTACTGAGATCAGCAACTACATTATTTGGTAATTTACACAATAATTCATGTTTTCTCTGCTATTTTTACTTCCCCTGGGGACCAAATTAGATGTTTTAAAGGACCAGATTTGAGTTTAACACATGACACACAATATTAAACTTCCTGAAATTGTCAAACATGCTGAAAACGTAACTGATTTCATATTTCTCCACTGTGTGTCTAATGCATACACTGAAATCACGTGTGATTTGGTGTCTGATAAAAATTTACCACTCATTATGTGGTGGAATATTACATTTAAATGTGATAGTGTCTGTGCAGGAGGTAAACTGTCGTATTACATCAAATTTTTTTTTTCTGACCACCCGTTCACTGTGAAAAATTGCGAGTAAATGTGATTTTACCGAAACATGAATCTATCAGTGTAATTGATATTGTTTATTTTATTTTTCCAAATTAAAAATTTCTACCCATTTTCCACAATCGCAAAAAATAGTTTGTACTAAAATGTCGGAAAAGCTACATTGTAGTAATGTGGTGGACAGAAGTGTGAAGTTTCTTATTCAGGTGTCATTTGTCCTGATCGATAGCCTGAAATATGACGACAACGAAGAGCTTGTGGTCCAGGTTGCCATGGAGATGAGCCTGGACGAATGGAAGGCCATGCAGGAAAACACTCGCTGTAAAGCAGAGTTTAATCTGCGTAAAGCAGAGGATAAAATACCAACTAAGGCTAAAGTCATCCATCAATCCATGTGCCTGGAGGTGAGAAAATAAAGGAGAAATGCTCCAAAGAACTTTTAAAGGTGCTTCTGTTTTCATAAAAAAAAGGTTTGACTTTTACTTGCTGTATGTGTGAATGTGGGCGTATTACATAGTCTGTAGATTAATGACTGTCCATAGTGAGTTACTGCTTGTTAGATTTTACTAAAATATTTTGTTTTCAAAAGTGCTCATCTTAGAAATTAACTTTAATGAAATAATCAAATACTTGAATCCAGGGGTTCTCATCTGGTCTCACCCTGGGACCCACATTTTGCCACGGTCACAAAATCGTGACCCAATTTTTTTTATTTCAGAATTCGACCAACCAAAGTTTAAAATTTTAAAAATAACGTATACAAAGTTTTTCTTAAACATAAATCCATATATTTTTCTGTGCAACTTCTGCCTGTCAAAAGAAGTCTTTCAAAATAAAAGACAAATCTATTAAGAGACATTAAGTATTTATTTTTGATCAACTGTTTCTGACCCACCGAGTACAGGTCCGCGACCCACTTTTGGGTCCCAACCCACCAGTTGAGAATCACTGCTTTACTCCCCCACTTTAGTTTTTGCACAATCTCTCAAATGTGTGTATTTTTGTTTTGTCGTCAGTGCATTTCTTTGTTTTTGGTCTCTTTTTGTCTTGTGCTTTTGGAGTTACTGTATTTTGTTTAATTATTAAAATTGCATTAAGTGTTAAAGTTTTTCTTTTTCTAAGTACTCTAATACTCTTGTATTCTGTGATTTTGTTTTTGGGGGCTACACAAAATAAATGAATGAATAATCGCAATATAGTTGAACCATTTTGGAGTTTTTTAACAAGTGGCTAATTATTTTTATGCATTGGCAAATTGTCATAATTTCAAATGTTAACATTAAACTCAAAGGCTGAGTTGTTTTCCTTAGATAAATACTGTATTATTAAAAACTTGTGTAATTTTATTTTTAGAACCTGAAAATAACCAGTGAGGACCTGGAAGAGGACGGACATTTCCTCCGTAGATCCGTCAACGACATCACGTCCCTCCTGGACATTAACTTTGGGAGTCTCGGGCGTCCGAGTCGTGGACGTGGCAGAGGAGGTGCACGTGGTGGTCAGAGTGGTCGTATGGAGAGACCCAAGTCTATAATAATAGAGACGGTACGTGTCGTAATAATGTGGAATTTACAGTTACTTCTGACATGATGATCAATAACTTGTATCAGAAACTAATTGATCTATTTCTTCTTTTTCAGGTGGGTTACGCACCAAATCCAGACGATCCAGAAGATTTTCCAGCTCTACCAGGAGGAAAATAAAAATATTCTCACCATCCTGCACATGTTTGTTGTTCCACAGCATGGCTCAATAAATACATTTACAAAGGTTTCTCATGGTTGGTGTTTCAAATTAAAATATAGTATATTAATGTTATCTTCAGGACAGGAGTCTGCTTTTTTTTTAAAGTGAATATACGTTTATTAAAAAAATCAAATGTGGTTAACCATACGATTTAAACATAATGCAACTTTCATTTACAACTTATATAGCATAATTGCAACAGTACAAAATATAAAACTTTTTTAGTTTTGAAATATAGGTGATGGCATTTCAGGAAAAATAAAAAACTAAACTAAAAATAAAAATGTAAATATGCACACTAAAGAATTTTGTGTACATTAACGAACATGCAGGTTTATGAAGGAAAGGCAAATACATTTTGTATTTACAACCCTGGATCCAGACGCATACTTTTACTTTGAAGTAATGACTGATTCAGTCTTAAGTCTGTTCATTCGCTTCCTGGTCCTTGTATCGGTTGGATGGTCCAAATTTAGAAGGAAACTGTTGGTTGGATCAGTCTGCACATGGTTCAAGACTTGGTTTATGATGACGGGAAAAACTTAAAACTGGATTTCCACTGGATGCGTAACATCTGTGCTCTGCTGTCTGTCTCCTTGTTTATATCAGACATAAAATGGGTTTAAAGTGACCAGAAAAGGTGGTCAAACGTTTAAAAACCTCAGGGATACGGCCTTAAGGGAGGAGACATTACACTAGATCACTGGTCCTCAACCTTTTCAGCCCACGACCCCCAAAATAAAGGTCCCAGAGAGCGGGGACCCCCACTGTAGCTGAAGGTGGTTGAACACAGACATGAACATTGAAGAACAGTCATGTGGAGACAGGACCATCTATAAGGGGGAATAAAGGAGAGATTTTTGGGGTCCATCCATAAAGTCAGTAAAATGATGGTCCATTGTTCTATGAATCTGTGATAACCACATTTATTTATTCATCTGAATAATATCCACTGTTATCCAGGAACGTTTATTATTATTATAGTCATCTTAAAGATGGAAATCCTTGTTTTAATAAAATTGGTTAAAAGTGACCAGAAAAGGGGGTTAATTGGGATTTTTAAAACCACAGAAATTGGTTAAAAGTTGCAAATTAGAGTACCCAAAAACAGACAGAAAAAGTGGCAAAAAAAGGTTCAAAGGGTCAATATTGGCTTAAAAGTAGGAACAATTAGTTTAAACTGGCAAATAATGGGCATGACAAATTGCCAATTGTGGTTAAAATGGCAAAACTAAGCATGAAATATGATTAAAAGAAGTTCAGTGACAATAATGGGTCAAAATATGACATTAGGTGGAAAGGGTTTATAAGTGCTGAAAATGTCTTGAAAGTGGAAAAAAATTGCAGAAAAGACATTGAAATGTGATGAAGTGTCGGAAATGGGAGAAATGTAGCAAAAATACATTAAAAGGGTCAAAAATATGGCAAGAAAAAGTGATGAAAATCGGTTAAAATATGGTGAGTTTGGTGTAGTTGTAGAAAATGAGCAAAAATGGGCTGAAGCAACTTTCAAGCAACATTTTCAACCATTTTCTTTGAACAAATGATCTTGGATGTATTGATCCATGAGGTCTAAACTACGTCTTTATCTGATTTAAAAAATGTTTAGTAATATAATGTGTATAATGAAAGTGTTTATGGAAATTGACACATTGACTTTAATGGAAACGTATCAGCTCTGTTGTTGCTACGCATCCAGTGGAAATATTGGATAAGTGCCACATGATTAAAGTTCCTACTTTAAAAAAAAAAAGGCGTACGTTACATTTCTTTTAAAAAATACCAAAAATATAGACATGATTATCCAATCCCAAAGGTCCAGGCTTAGCGAAGGAGAGGAGCTCTAGCTTTAGGTAAGATGTGACTGAAACACAGAAAAAAAAACATGTTTTAATACACATTCCACACGTGATTTAAAAACTTTAAAATAGTAATAAAACGTTACCATAATCTGGAAAGTCGAGCTGCTCTCGCTGAGTTGAGAGCTTTACGTCCTCTGAACGTGACACGCCTATAGCGTGGAGGGGAAAAAAAACACGATTAGCTGAACAGGAAGTGGAAGACGATGATTAATTTAAAGTTCCCACAGTGACCAGCTCTGCCCAGAGAAGCTACAACCAGTCATTTTATATCCATGCAAGGAAGGAAAGGAGCAGCAGGAGTGGTAGTGGTGAGACCCAGGAAGGGAAAGATGGAGAAACATTCTGTAGATTAAAAGGATGGACTTCTGAGACGTAGAGGAAGTAACGAGCATCAGGATTTTTAGCTGGATTCACACATTATTCAGATGCAAATACGCAGCAGTTTGATCTCAGTGGGACGCAGATTTTAGCAATTTCAACATTAATGCTCCGAACCTTGGCCGCCGCCCTCTGGAACTCACTCCCTCAACATATCATGAATGCTGACTCATTACAGAACTTTAAAACACTCCTTTTTAAACTTGCTTATCCTTAAACTTTCTTTTACTTTCATTGTCATTTCTTTTTTCTTCTCTTCAAGTGACTGAGTCCCTAAAAAAGCACTATATAAAATTGATGTATTATTATTATCATTAATGTGGCCTGGTTCGAAATCCATGTAAATAATAGAGAATGTAAGACGGAGACGATATCCAAGCAATAAATGACAAATATCAGTCCCTGCAGGATTTACACTTTCAAATTACTTCATTTTCTGACCAATATTTGTGTAACTTTGATGGGAATTTTGTGGAAAAATTTGTGAAAGATTGCAGACTAAAAAAATAAACCTTGAAAAATTTGTATTAAAATTTTATTTTAGAAAATTTAAAATTTTAAAAGTGTTTAGACAATTTAAGATTGTAAAAAAAATATTTTAAAAGATTGAGGAAATTTTAGATTTTACTTTTTTTTTTAGAAAGTTTCCAATTTTATTTTATTTTTTTGAAAGTTTCCAATTTTATTTTTTTGAAAATTTTTGATTTTACAAATGTTTGAAAATAAGATTTTACAAATGTTTGAAAATAAGATTTTACAAATGTTTGAAAATAAGATTTTACAAATGTTTGAAAATAAGATTTTACAAATGTTTGAAAATAAGATTTTACAAATGTTTGAAAATAAGATTTTACAAATGTTTGAAAATAAGATTTTACAAATGTTTGAAAATAAGATTTTACAAATGTTTGAAAATAAGATTTTACAAATGTTTGAAAATAAGATTTTACAAATGTTTGAAAATAAGATTTTACAAATGTTTGAAAATAAGATTTTACAAATGTTTGAAAATAAGATTTTACAAATGTTTGAAAATAAGATTTTACAAATGTTTGAAAATAAGATTTTACAAATGTTTGAAAATAAGATTTTACAAATGTTTGAAAATAAGATTTTACAAATGTTTGAAAATAAGATTTTACAAATGTTTGAAAATAAGATTTTACAAATGTTTGAAAATAAGATTTTACAAATTTTAAATAAATTGTTTAATCTAATATTAAACAATTAAAAAATGTGTTCCCTCAAATTTGTGATTAAAAATAAATAAAATGTTTTTAAGAGTATACAATTCGATAATGCCATAGAACCAAAAAATAAAGCTGCACTTGTTCTCCTTTTTATATTAAACACAATGTGGAGCTGCATCATGTGATGTAAGCATGGGAAATATATATTATATAAATAAATATTGTAGAGTTTAATTGAATTTATGTATTTTGAAGGACTGAGACATCTACCGTAATTAAGGCAATATTTCATGTTCTCACTGTCATCTTTACTTTCTTTTGTGGGCCACAATGGACGCTCTTAAGGGCCGGATTTCGCCCCCGTACCTTGAGTTTGACACTCTAATAACTCTAATGTTAATAAATGTTTAAGTTTAGGTGTGTGTGAATCCAGCTGAAGTTTCCAAACGGCTCCAGGACGGTTTGGGTAACGCTAACCTTTAAGCGAACATGTGCCATGTTAAAGTTGAGCGTGCTGGTGTCATGTGACTGGCAGCCCATTGGCTCTCTGTGGTCAGCCATGACATGTAAGTTGTTTAGAGAACTGACCAGTCTGCTGTGGTACAGGACGCTGTAGATAGAATAATGGATCAATCAATCAATGAGTGGCTATAGCACCTCAGGGCAGGTTCACTTAGAGAATAACAATAATCCAGTAGCGACGCACACCTGCTAACGAGCACATCATCACTTCATCCACACCGTGATGTGCTTATTGTTGGAAAATAATTTGTGTAAAATGAATTCAATGTGATGATGAATTAGCTATTGTTATATCCTTGTTTTCATAATGGTACAGACGATTAAAAGTAGTAAATAAACTGGTGCAGCCCTTAAACACACTAAATGACAGAAAAATACACAAAATTAAGAGATGCATGAAATGATAACAAAAAAATATGCAAAATGAAACATATGAAAATATGCACAAATATAAATCATAAAAATAAAATATATACAAAACAACAAAAATGACTCAGAAATACAGAAAAATAAATAACCAAAAAAAAGATAATACAAAATAAAACAATAAATACACAAAAATGACTATCACAGAAAATTCCAACAGAAATACATAAAATGACTTCAAAAACATGAAACCACAAAAACAGAATGACAAGAAATTTTAAAAAACAAATACAAAAATAAATACACAAACAGCAGATACATGAAATAAAAACAAACATCTACAAATATAGAAACATAAAAATAGAAATACAAGAATATACAACAACAAAAACACACAAATTTTTGTGTTGTTTAATGGATGAACAAAAATAAGAAGCCGATTTCTAAATGGATCCACATACCTTCCTCCCACTCCATTGGTGGGCAGTGACGTTCTTGTCCTCTTGCTGCTCTCTAATTGGTCAGAGAGGGTAAAGGGGCGGACCCCAGTCCTGCACTCTTCATCCCTACAGAGGAGATCAATGCTCTCATCTTCCTCAGCAGATATTTAAATGTGTGTGTGGTGTTAATACTCTACCTCATGGTTTGTGATGAGGACCTGGTGTGTATTTTATTCTCCTCCAGTCTGTAAACACAAAACATGGACATATTAACGTCTACATTTGAATATTCAATACATGAAATCATTCAGGCAGAATAGCAGAATAGTGCATGTGATGAGTAGGAGAGTGAGAAACAGTGAACATGTGATTAGTGCGTGTAGAGCAGCGAGCAGGCAGGGTTAGTGACCATAAAATATCATCATGTAGGACCTCCGATTTTCTGTGAAAGCGCAAAACAGACGGAAAATAAGAATATGATTTCTATTTTTCTCTTTTTATTTAGAATCAGGCCCCGACATGACATGGAAACGCCTCACATGCACGTTTTAGGACAAAATCGCACATTTACACACCATTTTTTACTGTAAAATGGGTGATTCCATGTCTAGAAAGAACAGAAAAACCAACAAATTTATCAAATTCTGTCCATAATCCTGTTCAAAATATCACACTACGTGTTACGGTTTGATTAGGGATCATGTTATCCTGTGAATGCAGAGCTTCATCTTTGTTTTTAATGCGTTGGTTCACATTATTTTAATATGAAAAGGCTCTGGTGCTGAGGGTGTTTTAGCTGAACTGGTGATCAGTTTATCTGGTGACAGAAGCATTAAATCTTTCCTGTTGGCTAAGGCAGAAGTTCTCAACCTTGGGGTCAGGACCCCATTTGGAGTCGCGAAACACTGGGAGGGGGTCACCAAGAAAATTTTTTGATGCATTTTTGCTACATTACTCCCATTTCTGACACTTTACATTAATTTCAATGCATTTTGTTTCCACACATTTCTTCCATTTTTAAGACTTTTTCAGATCTTATAAACCCTTTCTACCACTTTTTTCACCTAATGTTGCATATTTTCATCCATTATTGTCACTTTTAATCTTTTTTCACCACTTATAATTCTTATCTTTGCCAATTTAACCACGCTCACCATTTGTCATTCCCATTATTTGCCAGTTTAAACTAATTGTTCTAATATTGACAATTTGAACCCTTAACATTTTTCATGTCCATTTTTGCCCACTCTATTTTAACCAATTTCTGTGGTTTTTAAAATCCCATTTTACCACCTTTTACAAAATTTTTGGTCACTTTTAACCCATTTTTATTTCTGATGAAAACGTAACGTAATCTGGTGTGGGTTCTGAGTCATCACAAGCATATAAATTGTCTCTATTAACCCCATTCATCATGTTTGGTATGATTTCAGGAAGATTAATAGTAAGTAGAATAATCTAAATAGGAAAGTGTAACGTGAGAAACTGAAAATCGGAGGCTCTAATCATGATGTTCTTGTCTGACTGAGTTACATTTAACAGTTGGGACTGAAGATAACGAAAACACCAGCAAAGCGTAGATATGTGACCATTAAAGAGTAAAACGAAAATGTCTGCGGTGCAAAATCATTACAGTGACCCTGACAGGGCGGGAGCCACTGATGATGATGCTTTTTAAAAGCCAAAGCTCGTTACTTATCAGCTAAAACCTTAATTGGGGTTCAGAATTAAACAGAGATCGGGGGGCTCACCTACAGCGTTTTCAGTTAGAGCTCCAGCAGGGGGGCAGGACAGGGTGTTTTTTGGGGGCCTCATTGAAATCCTAACCCGTCTATACAGAAATGCACGACGGAAGAGGGGAAGCCATACACAATCCACCACAGGGCAAGGCTACACAGGGACCAGAGCAACATGGCTACCAGTAGCAGCCGTCTGCAAGGAGGACAAATCCAACAAGAGAAACAAACAGAAAAACCAGACAAAGGGGCGGGGCATCAACCAAGCCGCTGGTGTTCTGCTTTTCCATTGTGACTGAGTTAGACTGAGGTTTGCATTCACCAGGACCAGGAAATGATGGGTTTTCAATTAAATCAGACTTTTGCAAGAATGATATCTCGATATAAGAAGAATTACAGTTTAAATTTTGTTTTTTGTCATTGTAAAGTTCTTCTTTTAATAGCTTGGATAGAGGCACAATATTTAGAGAAATTAAAATTATTACAAACTATTCTTGCATCTTTAGAAAACCAGATTTCAAATATTGTTTGATTTCTAAAAGCTTTTAAAAAAGTGGAAAAACTGTTTGCGATGGAGACCTGAGTGTGTGATGCATGTTCTGATCCAGTCACATGCAAATGAAAAACAACCAGAGGTCTGAGTCGATAACCCCCTGCCCCGACCCCCCCAAAATGAACCATGTTAGACACAAAGATCAAACACGACACAACGACACGTACATGCGTGCATGAGGGGGTTTGTCTGCAAGGCCATGCACCAAAAAGCAGAAAAAGTGTAAGAAAAGACCTCAATAGCTATTCTTCTCACGGTCTTAAGAGTTAACATGCACTTTTATGTTGAATATTAAGAAATAGTCAACACTGAGGCTGGAAATTAGAAATACAGCATGAATACAACATTGTAAGGAAGCTTTTCTGCCTCTATGAACTCCAGAGAGGAATAAAACACTAGAACACATTGTATTACTTAAAGGGATACTCCACGGTTTTTACAAGTTTGGTCTGAAACCTTTGAAATGTCCTTATTAGTAGATCTATGTCTAACAAAACATTATTATAATGCACCATTAATTAACTTTAAAAAATGGGACTACTTTACAGTTTTAGAGCCTGTGTTTGGAAAATATCTGTAACCGCAGGGGGCAACAGTTCCAACTCTGAGGTTTGGTAGTAGACAATGAAGCAGAGAAGAAAAGCTCTCCTAAGGGACCTTTACTCTCCCTTAAACAGTGCGCTGACACACTCAGGTGGCTGAAGTTAGCAAGAAAATCACGGACTGTTGAATGACTCCCACCCAAAAGGATTTCAATCTTCAAGGTTTGTGTGTCTTCAACAGTCCGTAATTAATCGCTAACTTTAGCCACCAGAGCGTGTCAGCGCACTGTTTCAGCCATGACATCATCAATCATGTGATTTCAAGATGGAGGAACACAGGCTCTAAAACTGTGAAGTAGTCCCATTTTTAAAAGGTAATTAAATAAATATAGTGCATAATAATGTGATTTGTTACTCATAAATCTACAGTACATTTCAAAGATTTTTTATCGAACTTGTAAAAACAGTTTAGGATCGCTTTAAAGCTGCTCTAGATGATCATTTTTTATTAAAGGCATAGTGTGACCCCATAGATCAATAAATCCAAGAATAATTTGCTCAAAAAAAAAAAAAAGAAGTAAAAGGATGAAAATGCTGATCAAAAGTTTGTTTTGCTCTTCCACGTTGTTTGTTACATTGCATTGTGGGATGTGGAGTCCTGTAGACGGATGCATAGAAGTGTTTTTACTTCATTTTTACTGTTAATTTCTTGTGTTTGCTATATAAAATCCAATGCATTATTATTAGTATTATGGGGCACCGATTGTAAAGTTACACATGCTAAAATAAACAGCAACTTTTTGCAACATGTAGCAACAAACCATGTAAAAAAAAAAAAGTATGTGAATTATTTTATGTTACTTTTGACCAGAGTATTTTATTTGTATTTGTGAAAATTGTGATATTTTTTCCTCTCATGAAAATATGTCAACGTTAAATATTAAATCAAAATCAGAATGTTTAATAATAAATCTAATTGTTAAATCTAAATGTTAGATTTAAATATGATTATTAAATTTAAATATGATTATTAAATTTAAATATGATTATTAAATTTAAATATGATTATTAAATTTAAATATGATTATTAAATTTAAATATTAATTCTAAATGTTATATTTAAATCTAAATGTTAAATCTAACTGTTATTTTTAAATATAAATGTTAAACATTAAATATAAATGTTAAACATTAAATATAAATGTTAAACATTAAATGCTAAATGTTAAATGTTGCTCTTCCACGTTGTTGGAAGTTTGGTGCATTGCATTGTGGGATGCATAGATGTGTTTTTACTGTGATTTCTTGTGTTTCCTAGTTTGTTCTCAGTATTCCAACTCTTTGTTTCAGATCTTTCCATTTAAGCCCCAAAATATACATCAACTATTGTTTTGCTACAACATTCAGTCCATGGAAACACCCGGAATAAAACTTTTCCCACTTTGTCAATAAACCGAGTGGTTTCAGAAGAGATTAAAACAAACTTTCAAGAGGAAATTTCAACCGTTTACATCTGTTTTATTTTCTGGAGCAAATGATCTTTAATTTAATGATTTATAAGACCTACACTGTCTTTATCCAGCTGCTTTAAGAAGCTAATTTGGAGCTGCAATGTTTGAACGGGCTGCTTTTGAAACCTATGAGGGAGAACCGAGCTAAGATGTTTCTAATAAACATTTTATTTAAGTCAGCATTGCATTGCAAGCAAAGCTCTGACACTGAATTCAACTGATTCACATTTATTTTATAAACTATGAATAGTTGAACAATCAGTGCTGTTCTGTTATCAAATGCAAACTACCTCCACCAGGCAGGGCACGAGCGTGTGTAAATAAATATTATTCATCAGTTATATTATATTAATAATATCCCATTATAGTGATCCAGGGAAAGAGCAAAAGGAGAGAGAAAAACAAACACATCAGCCACTGTCTGAGCCATACCACTCACTGCCATGGCAACCGTTACTATGGGTGGAGGATGTCTGCCAGACAGGAAGTGACGTACACTTACCTCCATCATACAAAACCTCACTTCCTCCTCTCTCTCTCTCTGCCTCTCTCTATCTTTTGAAGGGCAGGCAGCACAATGGCCACACTGCCCCCATGAGGCTGCAGCAGAACATTACCACCTGCCTGACACAGGACGACACAAGCCAAAGCCACATGGGTTCACTGGCAAGGCCCACGTCCACAGTCCACACCTACAGGTACTACCGGTGCTCACACACTGACTGATGAAGACACATTAAAGTTTAACCATTCAGAAATGGTCAAAATTTCTTAAATTATGTACGGCCTCTGTTTAATTCACACTTTAGAAGAGCAATCTTTTCTTTATTTAAAATCAAGCCCCAACATGACATGCATGTTCTGGGACAATATCACACATTTACGTGCTGTTTTTCACTGGAAAACAGGTAATTGAATGTCTACATAGTGTAACAAACGGACAAATATGTCCATAATAATAATCCCGTTCAAAACCTCTCGGTTCGATTAGCGATTGTATTATCCTGTGACTGAAAATGAACACAAAGCTTTCACAAAACAGCATCATCATGTTGGGCCTCCAATTTTCTGTCAACGCGAAAAAGGGACAAACAAAAAACAGAATTGACGTTCTGGAACGGAGAGCAAATGTTTTTATGTCTCTCTTTATTTAAAATCAGGCCCCAACCTGACACAGAAATGCCTCATATGCATGTTTTTGGACAAAATCACACATTTATACAATATTTACAACTGTAAAATGGATGATTGAATGTCTAGAAACTGTGAAAAACGAACAAATTTGTCAATTTCCAGGCCATAATCTCTTTCAAAGACTCATGCTACATGTTAAGGTTCGATTAGCGATCATGTTATCCTGTGACTGAAAATGAACGCAGAGCTTCATCTGAAGTGTGTTTTTAATGCGTTGGTTGAGATTATTGTGACTGAATTCAAATGTGAAAAGGCTCTGGTGCAAAGACAGGGTTAGCTGATGGTGTATTAGCTGAACTGGTGATCAGATTATCTGGTGACACATCGCCAGCAGAAACATCTTGAATCTCACGCTGTGCGGAATATTGTGCTAAACATGAGGCTGATTCTACGGTTAGCTCTGAGTAACGGTTTTATAAACAATATTTTAGGATCATATCACACATTTTTGTGGGATTGTTCTGGTTAAACTGGTGGCTGAGGGTTAGCTGTGTGGCTAACGTTGTTTTTGCATAATTTTAGCATAACCACCATGTTTTAGTAAATCATTTCAATCATAAAATGTAAAATGAATTACAGTAGTTTACTTTTTTAGCCAGGGAAGTCATTTAAACAGGGAAAGATGATGAAACAAAATTGAAACATTCACTTTCAGAATTTGGGAACTTTTGAAACAGAAAATGGGAGGCCCTCCTGTGCTTTTTTAAAATCTTCTACATTATAAAGATAATTAGTTTCCCACAGAGTAAACGTGTCCTTTCTGCTCCGTGCTCTGATAATCACCTGCTATCTTTTAACCTTGGCCTCTGTTTGCTCTCAGTTAATGCTGCGGTTGCAACGCTCTGTTTGCTTTAACCCATAAAAAGCGCTCTAACTCGGTGCAGAGCTGCGACTGGTGCACAACAGCTGACATTTTTCAGTTGCAACATCTCACGACCCTTGAGTTTTTAAACTTTTGCATTTTTGCAACTAAAATGGTGAAAACACCAAAAATGTGTGCTTTAAAAAACACAAGTTGATGTAAATGTTGTGAAAGATTAGGAAAGAGAAAATATATATATATATATATATATGAGTTGCAGACTTACGATAAAGAACCAGTGGATGATCTGGCCTGCCTCTTGCTCTTAAGTGCTCGTAATTTGTCTCCCTGTGTAAGTCCATTTCGTTCTTCTTCATCGTTGTACTAGAAATAAGAAAATTAGTTTTTTTTTTAAAACAGGGAACAGAAATGATTTCACTACAAACAAATCAATCGTATTTTATTGTATCGCTCCAACCTACCAGTGTCACGTCCTCTTTTTTGGACGTCCTGTTTTTGTTGCTCCCGTTGATGGTGATGTCGTCCACTCCCGATAGGATCCTGGTTACGGCCATCTTCCCGTTTCCTCTCTCGTTTAGCTTCTTCCCTCTGAAAACGTCTCCCTCTGCCCACAGATTATTCTGCTTCCTGATGTTCAGGGTTTTAAAAAAAGCACAGAAGAAACTGTTTAGCTCTCTTTGCAAAAAATCCTCTGCATTCAGACATTAAATAATCTAAAAAGCATTTCCACAGTGGATTTCTTTATGACACTAAATCAGACATGAGCAAGTGATTAACCAGGGGGCCACATACAGCCCTCTGTCTGATTTTAGTCTGACAAAAGGACTACAAAACACAAAAATACACAAAAGGACAACTAAAATAGAGAAAATTACAGATAAATACATAAAAGGACAACACAAAATTAAAAAAAAATACACAAAAGGAAAACAAATATCCACAAAGAGACAACAAAATAAGAGAATAATACAGGAAAACACTTAAAAGAACAACACACAATATCCATAAGAAAACAACAGAGGATATTACTTAAAAATATGCAAAAGAACAACAAGAATACACATGCGGAACAAAAAAACTAAAAAATTACTACAAATACATTTAAGATTACAGAAATATACAAAAAAAAAAGATGACAGAATTATAGAAAAATACTTAAAAGAAAATTGAGATAAATAAACAAGAGGATAACAACAATACACAAGAAAACCACAAAAACAGACAAAAGGACAAAAAATATCCATAAAAAGACAACAAACAGAGAATATTACAGAAAATACACAAAAGAACAACAAAAATAATACACATAAAGAAAACAAATAAGATTACAGAAATATGCACAAAAAAAAAATATATATATATAGATATAAATAAATACACAAAAGGACAAGAATAATAAAGAAGAGGAAAACAAGTACACAAAGTGATTCCAGAAAATATATACAAAGAAAAACACAAAAATGACAACAAATGACCCTCGGATCCAATAAACATTTTGAACAATGCAAAAGTAAAACTTTAAGGAACACTAACTCTTCTACAAAGTTCTGTTGAGGCCCAATGATGGACCCGGGCCTACAGATCCGTATCCAGGCGATGGCCTCAGCAGCCGTCAGTCGGTAGTGTTTCATCATGTAGCAGCCAATCAGAGTGCCCGTCCGTCCCAGGCCGGCTGGAGGAAGAGGAAGAGCAGTGAGTGTTCCCACCAACCCGTAGCTCGTAGCTAAATCGTTACCTTTGCAGTGCACGGCGATGGCTCCCTCAGCGCTCTCACAGATGCTGATGAACTTCCTGAGGATGGCGTCGCTGGGCGTGCTCCCGTCCACAAAGAACAGGTCGTAGTGATCAAAGCCGGCCTCTGTGAAGCGCCGGGCGTCGTACATCTTCTTATTGAGCCTGATGATGGTGGTGATGTTGTGTTTCCTGAAGTACGCCGTGTAAGCCTCAGGGGCGTGCAGAGGGTAGCCTGATGAAGGGGAGAAATAAACGGGAGTTAAAGCTGCGTCAGTCACACACACACTGACCTCAGAATAACAACGACCAGCGTTACCGTTCTCTATTTTGCTCTTAGGGTGAGGACCACTGAAGGCCAGGAACTTCCCAGGTATGATCCAGTTCAGGTCCCCGTTCTCCGCTCGCTCGTAGTGCTCGTACTCCTCCACGTCAAAGTTAGAGAAGTCCAGCCAGCCGTACTGCAGAGCCTGGAGGACATTTAAATAAACAGTTTACATACAGGACGTGTTCAGCTTTAGACAAAGGAAAAGAAACGTTACAGACTTTGTCCACAGCCTGAAGACAGTCCAGGATGTTCAGGTTGAACATGCACGTTCCAAACGAGGCGTCTCTGTAAAAAAACAACAACAAAGCAAATATTTACAAGGTTATTTTCATGTCTTATTTAAATTGATGTCAGCATTTAGAATAATGACCAATCTAACACAAAAGTATAAAGGGTTTGTGTCTTTTTGTTGTCATTGTTTTTCTGTAATTCTCTGTGTTTTGTGTGTATTTGGAGTCATTTTGTACATTTTTGATGTTTTATATATTTTCCAGCATTTTTTGCTTATGTTTGTTGTCTGTTGTTATTTTGAATATTTTCCTGTCATTCAATGTTTCTGTTGTGGCTTTGTGTGTATTTGTAGTCATTTTGTATTTTTTTTTTTTAATGTTGATTTGTATATTTTTCAATCATTTTGGTTTATTTTTCCTCTAATTTTCTCTGTATTTTGAGTCATTCTGTGTATCTTGTGTTTTTGGAGTCGTTTTGTGTATTTAAGAAAAATAAATCTGTAACTGTGTTTTTGTTGTGGCTTTGTGTCTATTTGGAGTCAATTTGTGTATTTTAGTTTATTTCCTCCTTATTTTCTGTGTTTTTAATGTTATTTTGCATATTCGTGTTAACTTTTCTGTCATTTCTGTTTATAGATGCTGTTGTTTTGTCTGTATGTCATTTTGGGTGTTATAAGTTATGAGTCCCTTTATTTATTGTAAGCCTTCTAATTATATTCATATTGACTATTAACTAAAAGGGTTTAAATTTTATTTTTCATTTCCAGAACAGTTTGTGACTTCTTCTCTTATAGACATTGATTTAAGGCGTTACCTGAAAGGAATATACGATGAATTTCTTGACACCAGCAAACTGTAGGCTACCTCTGGCAACATATTTAGATGCATTACCTTTAAAAAAAAAAAAAAAAAAAAAACATGGAAAATGCATCACTTATGTAATTGTTCCAATCTAGAAAAATGAATGAAACAATAAAATGTTTTACTTACCGCATATGATCCTATTAGATAGGCAGCGTTAGCTTGTTTTTTCTGATCTCCACATGTATAAAATATGATTTTCTTCCTTGAGATTGTGATGGACTGAAACAAAAAGAAGAAAAGAACGATTAAAGCTTGACTTTATTAGATTATTATGTAAGAATGCACAAAGAAAGGTACAATAAAAGGACAGCAAAATGTACCTAACAGAAAAGAGAAGACACAATATGACAACCAAACACACTAAGAAAATACTCAAAAATTACAGAAAAAATGTACAAAATGACAGAAGACATAAAATGAAAACAGAAATACAAAAAATGACATCCAAAACACATAAATGCACAAAATGATTCAAAGAAAAACTCTAAGTGACAAAAAACACATAAATTACAACAAAAATACACAAAATGACAAACAAATACATGCACAAAAATAGGGAAACAGAAAAAGAATACACAAAATGATGAAACACTGAAATACGCAAAATTGCTTCTAAAACACACATAAATGCACAAAATGGTTTGAACCCCCCCACAAAGTGACAACAAAACAACACAAATACCAAAATTACCAAACACAAAAATTGCTTCAAAGATGCACAAAATGACAACTAAATACACACAAATTATACAAAAATGACAGATTTTTTTTTTTTTTTTTACAAAATAATGGAACACAGAAATACACAAAACGACTTAAAAAAAATCCCCCACAAAATGGAAACAAAACGACATACTGTAAATACAAAAAATTACAGAAAACTAACCACAAAATACAGAAAAATAACCACAATATACGAAAAAATGAGCACAAACACACACAGACTCTTTGAATGAGTGATGAAAGAACATGTGATGTTATAACCTGAACTCGCTGACCTCTCAGATAAAGTACAAAGTTACTGTCACAACTCCACAAACACTAACTTTCAGCAATACTAATCAAACACTCAGTTGGCTGGAGTGTATCTTCCTACTATGAATAAACAAACCTAGACATTATTGACCACTTCTTCATTACAGTGCAGTGTCAGAATACAGTTTCTCTTTACCTTGAGCTTCTTTGTCAGTTTGCAACTGAAGCGATAAAACATGGCCAGGTTGAGGGGTCCAAAGTCTGCATAAAAGCTGAAATTAAAAAGAAATCATAAATGACGAGCGATTGTGTCAGAGTTTCTATTTGTTTAACCTGTTTTACGTCTGAAAAGGACTTACATAATAAAAGTGAATGTGTGTCAGACAGAGTATTTAATTAAAGCAAAGGGAGGAGGACATTTAGTACAGATTAAAGGTCACAGTTATATCATTCAGGAACAAAGTTTACAGCCCGATGAATCAATCTTGTGCTTAATTATAAGTTTCATAGTAACAGAGTTAAAAATACAGCATGTAAACTGATCCTAATATAGCTACAAAACTAAAAACAGAACAAAAAGTCATTTATAACATTATTTGGATCAAATTATTCACATTTTTTAAATTCAAAATTTAGGATTTTCTATTTTAATGCTGTTTGTTAAATACAAAACAATAATCCTTAAAAAGATTTAGGATTCAGAGGTTAAAGAAATAATAACTTGACTTGTTTAAATTTGGTCCCAAGTGTAAAAATGTGTTATTAATGCTAATACAAGCACTCACAATTTATTACGTACTTTATATCGACAGGATGATTTACTGTTAGAATGAACCTAGAAAATCTATTATTCATACAAATACTAGGTGGAGATAAGCTGTTTTTAATTATTCTTTCTTCATAGTTTACCAAAGTTAAATAATTTCAAACATAAGGCGCACCTGATTATAAGGCACAGTGTCGATTTTTGAGAAAATTAAAGGATTTTAAGTGCGCTTTATAGTCCGAAAAATACGGGTATAAAAAATGTTGAAAAATGACTAAATAAGTTGAAAAACAGGCATTTTTTTTAAATCAAAGAAAGTTTAAAAAGCTACAAAATGTTGAGATGAGTCGAAATAGCTGGAAAAATCTAGTTGAACAGACATTGAAAAATGTTTAAATAGATCAAAACAATCTAAATCAACCTGTAAAAAGTGAATGAGGTTGAGAAAAAGAGGGAAAGAAGTTGGTAAGAGCTGGAAAAAGGTTTTAAAAAAGTTGAAATGAATCTAGTCCACACAGTAGAACCACCAGTATAAAACTATTAAAAACAACACAGCCACTAAAATACAAAGTATAAACATAATAACCAGTGAAAACCCCAGTACCAACAGTAAAACAAGTGAATAATGGACTTAGGTTATTGCTTCCTCCAATCAGGGGGCGGGGACAGGTGGCTCATTAAAACGAAAGGTTGCGATATTAAATCGTCATAAGATCTATAATCGATGGTACGAGTGGTAACGCATGGAGTGAATATTTATACTATCTAGTGTGAACGCGCTACATACTAATTTTGAAGTCATATTTAAAATGAGTAGTACGTTAGTATGACATTTACAACACAGCTCATGTCCAAATGTGTCAGTCGCTTCCAGAAAATGTAGCCATGCTATTATTGTGTAAAAAAAAAACATGTTCATACCTGAAATCAGGGCTGTGCCAAATATTCTCAAAACTTGTTATGCAAAGTTAATGCACAAATTATTTATTTAAAAAATGTCATGATGACATGCTTTGGTTTTAATTTTAGACTGGCATGAATTGTCAGTCTCTGTGTTTGTGTTCTATTTTCAGAGTGACACTTATAGCACTATAAAGCTTCTGGAGATGATCTAAAGATAGAGTGTAGCCCTCATAGATCAATAAAATCTAAGATCACTTACTCAAAAAGAAATGAAAAAGGCTGAAATTTCTGCTTTAAAGTTTGTTTTAATCTCCACTGTAAACACTTACTTATGGAAAGGTTTCCTGCATTGCATTGTGGGATGTGGAGTCCTGTAGACAGATGTGATTTATTGTGTTTCTTCTCCAGACGAGGAGGACAGTGATTGGTTGACTGTGTTTTTGTTCTCGTTTAAGAGACATTTAATAAAGTAAGCCCATAAATCAGACATAGGCAACTGGCGGCCCGGGGGCCACATGCGGCTCTCGGTCTAATTTTGTGCGGCCCCCAAAGTAAATGTACAAAATGACAGAAAATTACACAAAACAAGAGCAAGGATACATTAAAAAATACAGAGACATTGCAGGAAAATACAGTAGAAGACAAGATAAAAACACAGAAAAAACTCAAAAAATGAACAAAAAACTACAGTAATACAAAAAATTACAACAAAAGTCCACAAAAAGACAAGAAAAACACAAATAATGACTCCGCAAACCCACATACTAACAAACAAGCAAAACGACCACAGAAATATTAAAGAAAACTTGCAAAATGACAGAAACAAATACACAATATGACTCCAAAAACCACATATTTTACAGGAAAAATACGCAAAAGGACAACAGAAATGAAAAAAAAAACAACAAACATACACAGAATGACAGAAAAACTATTTGTTCTTACCTGTATTAATGCTTAGATCACTCATTATTTTAAATGCTGACATGAGTGTTGATCATGTGACCCTCCAATCAAACAAACACCTTTTTTTCGGCCCTGCTGTAATAAAAGTTGCCTACCTCTGCTATAGATAAACATCCGCCATTTTTTGCTGCAACTTTCAGTGAAAACACCAGAATAATGTTGGGAAGTCACTTTGGACAAACACAATAAATCACAGTGTGAATGAAATAAAAACACTTCTATGCATCCATTTACAGGACTCCACATCCCACAATGCAATGCAGGAAACTTTTCCAACAATATCAATAACAGAGTTTACAATGGTGATAAAAACTAACTTTTAAGCTGCAATTTAAACTTTTTTTTATATATAAGCAAATTATAGTAGATTTATTGATCTATGGCAGAGGTGTCAAACTAATTTTAGTTCTGGGACCAAATACAGACCAGATAGATCAGATCACAAGTGGGCGGGAAAACAAACACTTTCAACATTAATGTGCCTAAGTTTGCACTTCCAGTCATACATTAGACATTAAGTATGGCAGGCATTACGGATACGTTTAACGTACCCATAGCCACTGCCTTTTTTATTTAATTTGGGGGAGATTTTTGGTGAATAATTTGAGAAAAATTGCATGGATTTTGGAAGAATTTAGAGTTCTTTCAACAACAATTTACAACTGAATTATTAAGTAATTTACACAAGAATTCATGTTTTCTTTTCTGTCATTTTTACTTTTATGCTCTGATGGGCTAGATTTGGCCCCTGGGCCTTGAGTTTGACACGTGATCTATAAGGTCTATATTTTATTATGTCTTTATCTGATAAAACATTAAAGGGCTAGGATTAAATTAGTTTACACTTCTTCCTACTCCTTTTGCACATGTAAATTGAGAGATTTAAGTGTTTGTGGATCAAATCAATGGTCTATTTCTGCTGTTGTAATTATGATTATTTTTTAAACTATTTTTCTGTTATCATTTTACATGTTTGAAATAAAGACATCAATCAAAACACGTCCAGCAGCTTTAACGTCACCGGTTTTTGTCTTTCCTTTTCCAAACCATCAAATTGTATCGTTTCATGAACTCTTTGTGTCAAGATACTATCGTCCCACCCTAATAAACATGTGTTTTATTGCAGCCAGGAGGGCAAAGAGCACTGAAACAGATCCTGGTTTAAATACCAACTGTATTTAACATTTAAACTCACTTTTCATACGCCAGCTCCTCATCAATGCAGAAACAGTGTCTCTCAGGGTTACTTTTGATCTTCTGCTGAAGTATGGCAAAGTACAGTTGATCTGAGGAAGAGGAGGAAGGAGGGGGAAGGCCACACACAGACAGAAAGAGGCGGTTACTTTTTCATTTTGTTGTTTTTCCCACACATTACTACCTTTATAAAATACTTTACTTCAAACCCAGCTGTAACTGTTTGTTTAGCATACAATTCCAACCCCTTTTGTGTAGACTTACCGTTGATAAACTCGATACATCGTGTGGAAACATCGTCCGCGGTCATCTTGCACACACTTTTAAACATGATGTCATGCAGAGGTCAGTTTTAGCAACGGGCTGGTGCATGCGAAATGAGAGTGAATGGCGTAAAAAAAAGTGCTCACAACAAGTAAAATCGATCGATTGATTTGTATTTGGATTAGTTTACACGGCTGACTGCGTTAAAAGTGGAGGAAGTCACACTAGTGGAGGTAGAGTCTCAATACAAGTGCGCACTCTGCGTAAAAAGAATGTATTTGGCTCCTCCCAGCCCCGCCCCGCCACACGCTATTGGTTACGAGAGAACTGGTGTAGCATCTGATTGGAGAAATACCGCGTCAGTCAGGATGTGCTCCGCCCTGTTCAGTTTTAAAGTTCTACAAATAGGACATGTGATTGGCCCGGGGGGCAACGGTCCGTTAGCCAATCAGAAGCCTGGGGAGCCGTCCGTCCCGCCCACTGACATGATTTAGGATGAACTGGAATCAGGAAACGATGTTAGTCAAGCTACGAAGAGGCGGAATTTTAGCTTTTATGGCTCTCCTTGATCCGCAGCCACAGTCACATAATATCAATAATGCCCTGATGCAACGTTACAGTTACACCATGAATGTTATTATTTGCGTATATGAGCGTTAATAGCATGTTGTTGTTTTTTTTATACCTGTAATCTGGATGTAAACATCGGACCGTGGCTCCGCCTCCGAGCGCCTCTTCTTCCTCGCTTCGTTCCGTCTCCGCTCGCTTTTGCGCTTCATTTCCTCCTTGTTAACGTTAGTGTTAGCATTAGCAGGGCATGTCGCAGAGTCAGGGCTCTGTTAACGGAGCTAGAGACAGATAGAGAGCAGTATCGGACTCCTCCAGCCTCTCTCTCTATGTGCTGCTGGCTGCAGTGACGTCACTGAACAGGGGCAGGTTTCTTCTGAATCCCCTCCAAAGTGACGTATCAGGGTGGGATGTCAAATAGACACATTATTAACAATCTTTATTAACAGTGTATAAATAACCCAGGACATTAATTGTAATAATTAGACTATAATAATAAGACACAAGTGTCAAATTGAAGCCCCAGGGGCCCAAATCAGGCCTTTCATCCTAGTGGTTCTCATCCTTTTCAGCCCCGCGACCCCCAAAATAAAGGTCCCAGGGAGCGGGGACCCCCACTGTAGCTGAAGGTGGTTGAACACAGACATGAACATTGAACAACAGTCATGTGGAGACAGGACCATCTATAAGGGGGAATAAAGGGGAGAGATTTTTGGGGTCCATCCATAAAGTCAGTAAAATGATGGTCCATTGTTCTATGAATCTGTGATAACCACATTTATTTATTCATCTGAATAATATCCACTGTTATCCAGGAACGTTTATTATTATTATAGTCATCTTAAAGATGGAAATGATTGTTTTAATCAGAAATAAAATGAATAAATAAGTGACTAAAAATAATAGAAAAGGGGGTGAAATTGGATTTTAAAAAACCACATTATTTGGTTAAATACTGCAATTTAGAGTGGGCAAAAACAGACAGAAAAAGTGGTAAAAATGTTTCAAAGTGTCAATATTGGCTTATAAGTGGCAGAAAAAAGTAGGAACAATTAGAAAAACTGGAAAATAATGGGCATGAAAAGTCATGAATGTGATTAAATTGGCAAAAATAATCATGAAATGTGGTGAAAAGAGGTTAAAAGTGACAATAATGGGTCAACATATGTGACATTAGGTGGAAAAGTGGTGGAAAGGATTTATAAGTGCAGAAAATATCTGGGAAGTGGAAAAATATGCAGAAAAGGCATTGACATTTAATGGAGAAGTGTCAGAAATGTAGCAAAAATGCATTAAAAGGAGCAAAACTATGGCAAGAAAAAGTGATGAAAATAGGTTAAAGTATGGCAAGTTGGGTGTAGTTGCAGAAAAATGGTAAAATAAGCAAAACTGAGCTCAAATTGTTTAAAAAATATTCGTAGTTTTCTCAAGGAATCTGGTGACTCTCTCCCAGTGTCTCCCACTGACCCTAAGCGTGAGAAACTTTTTGGATCCAGGAACCACTTAATTGTTTTTTACACTTTTTAATACCCATTGAGACAGCCCCTGCTTTAAAGCATCCAATGTTGCCCACAGCAGAAAGTAAAAATGACAGAAAACAATAATTATTGTGTAATAACTAAATAATTCAGTTGTAGATATCTCAGCCCCTCCAAATTCAATGAAACTCCACAATATTTACAAGGGATTAATATTTACCTGTACCTTTACTGCATTACATGACTGTAGTCATAAGTTGCCAAAAGAACTCACCCCAAAACACACAAAATGACTCCAAAAACACATACAATTACAATAAAAACCCACAAGATGAGAAAAAATAACACAACACATAAAAACTCCAAAAACTCAAAGTCAAAACAAAAATTTACAAGACGATAAAAAAAACATACAAAAATAATTACAGAAAAAAAATAAAAATAAAGCTAAAAAAATACACAACACAGAAAATTATGCCAAAATATACAAAAGGTCAAAAGTAAAAACTCCAAAAACACATCAAATCACAACAAAAACCCACAAGATCAGAAAAAATACATACCAAATTAATTTTTTAAAAAGCTAAATAAAAACAAAATAACACAACACACAAAATTATGCCAAAATATACAAAAGGGCAACAGAAATGACTCCAAAAACACACAAAATCACAACAAAAACCCACAAGACGAGAAAAAATAAATATACATAATTATATATATATATATATATATATATATATATATATATATATATATATATATATATATATATATAAGCTCTAAAGCCAAAATGCACAACACCCAAAAACACAAACTTTTTTATTAATTCCTGTGTTAATTCTTAGATTGGTAATTATTCTATTTATGCTAACATGAAAGTTGATCATGTGACCCTCAGATCAGATACAAATAGTAAAAGTCTTTGTCTGTGTACAGAGAGCACATGTACAATCAGGGAGAACATGTAAACTCTGCTCGGAAAGACAAGGGTTGATCAGAAGCAACAGCAGAAAAATAAAATGTGCATTATAACTTTTGGTCTCCAACCTTTCCAAAGCAGGAACGGCCCCTAACGTTTCATAACTGTCAGTTTGAGCTAAAAATCTACACGTGAATTATTTTTGGTTTATCACTGAAATCTACACTTTGTTGAACTCCAGCGAGCTGAAGGAGTCCATTTATGGGCATGTGGTCCAGACGGTTTGTATCCAGGTGGTAAAAATGAACTTCAGGTCCTAAAGAAACAGAAAAAGAACACATTACAAAAAGTGTAAAAATATAGAATGAAAGAAATGTCAACATTACCAGGTCCTATGATGATGGCCCCCCCCCTGCTGGTGTAAGTCACCCTGGAAGTCAAAGACAGGGCTGCTCATGGCCCTCCACACGCTCTTTAATTGGCCCCAAAACACACCAGACTTCACATGAGGACTTGATCGTGCTGAGTACACACACACACACACACACACACACACGTGCACATATCAAGTTACATAAAAAAAAACAAAAAAAAACATTGAACTTTGTAGAAATAGTTTTACCAGTGTCTGTATATCTCTCCTCTCTCTTCATACCAAGCTTTTGATAAATTTTCCGTTCTGGATCCACGTATATTTCATATGGAAAACCAGTCAATGCACAGAATGTCTGAAAGAAATGTTTGTATTTATTTATTCTTTGTTTCTGATACGATTGTCGACTTTTAATAGTGAAAATTACATAATTAAATAAAGCAGTTAAAAAGAATAAAAATAAACATAAAGATACAAATGGAAAAATTAAGGTCTAAAGAAAATAAATCATATTTATTTATGATATAAAGACCCTGTGAGTGCGTTAAAGCAACAGTTACCTCTATATGTTGATGAGCTGACTGACCAATAACAACCAGTTTAATGTCAGCGTCCTGCAAGAAAAATACATTAATGTAGGATTTAAGAGCTTTTATTTCATTTTGATTGGAACGTCCTACAACAGACAGACGGAGGAGTGATGGGACAGACAGACAGACAGACAGACAGACAGACACACAGACACACAGACAGACAGACAGACAGTTAATTACAATTAGTAAGCAAAGTTTGTTTGTTTGTTGTTGCAGTTCTTACATTTTCATTCCTTATTCCACAGTACATATGGTTTGGTCAAAATGTGTACATCATAAATGTGTGTAATCATTACCACTGTTCATTGGTTTATCAATAACTTGATTTATAGGCTACTAACGCTGACTAAAAACAGGATTTTTAAACTCAAGTAAAATAAAATAAAACACCAATATGATTTTCAACAATTCAAAGATCTTTATTTGTCATTATGTGCGGTACATGATTAAATAATGTACCCAAGTTCTGTATTAAAGCACCAATAATATACATATAATATATACAAAATAATACAAATGTGCATTACAAAGATGAAACCAGAAACATATGCCTTGATTTTAAACGCCAAAAACAAAGTCATCATGTCAGTATTTACATTCATGCCATTCAACATGTCAGTTTCCCTCCAGGTGCTTTAATAAATCTCAGTGTGTCAACATGTATTTAGCACAATATAGCTTTGCTTAATACACCAACCCAGACTTGGGCAACATCCCCCCCCCCAAAGTAAATGCACAAAACAACTCTAAAAACGTACAAAATAACAGAAGAAATGCATAAGGACAATAATATGCAACAAAATGACTCCAAAACACAAGACCACAACAAAATACACAGAATGACAGAAAAAATATTCAAAGCCAGAACCAAAAATAGCCACAATGACTCCAAATACACACCAAAGATTACTCCAAAACACAAGACAACAAAAAATGCACAAAGATAAAAGACAAAATATACAAAGATAACAGAATATACATTTTACATGTACAAATATATAAAACGAGTATAAAGTAGCCAACAAAAACCTTATCCTTTCATCTAAACCAGTGATTGCCCTTTACTGTTGTGTGTTTAATGTCAATAGCTTTATGAGGACACATACAGTTTCTGAATAAGTATATGAAATTACTCATTAAAATAAAAACATAACTGTTTTAAAGTATGTTCAAGTACCCCTAGGGCAGAGGTAGGAAACTTTTATTACAGCAGGGCCACAAAAATATGTTTGTTTGATCGAAGGGTCACATGATCAACATTCATGTCAGCATTAGAATAACGAGCGATCTGACCCATTATACAGAAAGAACAAGAGTTTTTTCATAATTTTGTGTTTGTCATTCTGTGTATGTTTGTTGTTGTCTTATTCGTTGTGAGGCATTTTGTGCATTTCTGTTGTCCTTTGTGCATTTTTCCTGTAAAACTTATGTTTTTTGGGAGTCATATTGTGTATTTATGCTGCCCATTTTGCATTTTTTGAGTGATTTTTGTGTGTATTTCTGTTGTCGTTTTGCTTGTTTGTGAGTACAGTGGATTTGCAGAGTCATTTTTTCGTGTTTTTGTGTACTTTTGTTCTCATTTTCTGTAATTTTGTATATTTTTCTGAGTAATTTTTTGTAATAATGTCATCGTTTTGTTCATTTTGTAGTAGTTTTTGTGTTTTTGGAGTATTTTTTAGTATATTTTCCTGCAGTGTTGTGATTGTTTGTATTTTTTTTTTTAAACGTATTCTCACTCTTGATTTGTGTATTTTTCTGTCATTTTGTACCCCGGGCCCACCAGTTACCTATGTCTGTCCTATAGGGTACGTGTACCCCTGATTGGGAACCACTGATCTAAACCATTACCTGTACATTCTAACAGGTTGATGTGTGTTAAACCTACCTCCAGTACTTCTCTGGGACCTTACTCAGATCATCCACATACTCCTTACAGCTGTAGCACAGGAAGTTTCTGCACACCATACAGTACATACAGTATTAACATCACATGTATCATCTTGTTTTTAAACACAGTCATTCCTTTCCTCTGCTTTCATTCAACAAACGACAGATCAGGATCAGAGCAGTGATGAACAGATGATCATCAGCTCCATCCCACTGAACCTGAACATTTCATCATCACAAACTAAATCACAGATTCATTAGAGAAATTAAAGCAGTTTTTTTTTTCCTACCCGAACGAAAACTATGACCGATTTCCTGTCTTCATACAAGACTTTAAACGGAGCAGAGACGCCGTGTCGGTCATATATTAAACACTCTTCTACTTCTTTAGGTGAACATCGACATGAATCCCGGTTTGCGGTTGTTTTGTAGATTATTTGTCGCGTTATTATGGTTTGAAAGTGTTTTCAGCCATTTTTCACACTGACGCGTCTGAACTCGAAGCGCTATTTAAGGTCAAAAGAGATGGAAACTCACGCCCATGCGCAGAAGGAGACACACGCACGCACAGAAGGAACAGAGAGGCATTTGTTGAAGGTTCATGTAAAAAAAAAAAAAAAAAATGCAATTATTTAGGTCTCAAATATTTATTTATTTTTTCCTATTTGAACACTTTTTTCTTTGAAAACAATTATTTTTCATTTATATTGAAAGTGAAGTGATTTCTTTTACGATGGATAATTTTATTGTATTTTATTTTTTGATTGAATAATAAAGACAAAATCCATTTTTTAAATTTTTTTTTATTGAACAAGTACAGATACCAACAAAAGGCACCTTTCACATCAATACAGATAATTATAGATAAAGTTGAAAGACAAAACAAACAAAAAGTAGGCTAAAACAATGTACTTACAAACAAACAACAGGTTGGTCTATTGAAAAAGTTTTTTTCATAAATTAAACAAGTTTAGAGGGCGAGGCATTTCTGCCATGAAGAAGAGGTAAAGAACTAGCAAAATTGGTAATGTTTGGCTTAGAATAAATAAAGTAATTTAAACGTGTATAAATATGGAGGTAGATTTGTGTATTTAATAAAAAGTTTAATCTAAAAAAGTTGACTTCAATTAAAAAAAGTTTACTTAAAAAAAACTACATCTTAATAAAAAAAAAAGAGTTTACTTAATCAGAGAAAAAAAAAAAAAGTGGTCAAATGCAAAAAAAATCAAAAAAAAAAACAAAAAACTGAGACCCAAATAATTGCATTTGAACACAAACATTTATTTTTGATTGAGGAAATCTTTTTTTGTATTTGGGCCATATTATGGGTAGTGCATTTGTGTCTTTATTATTCAATAAAAAAAAAAAAATCAATAAAAAGACAATTTTGTAACACTTTACTTGATGTTTTATTCATAAGGCTGACATCATGCTGTCATTATGAATAAGGCTGTCATTAAGTGTCGTTTGCTAAATTATGACACCTTTGGAGCTATGTTGGTGTTTTTTGGGTTAGGTTGGGTTCAGACTAATGACATGTCATTTCATAATAATGACAGCATAATGTCAGCCTTATGTATAAAACTTCCAGTTGTTTACTGTATACAAGGGAACCGTGACAACATTTATTACTAAATATAAACGTGTGGGGTGAAAGTAATTAGTAACTTTTACTTTGAGTATCAGTACTTGAGCTATGAGTATTTTATGTACAAAATTACTTGTACTTGAGTAAAATTTCAATCAAGTAGCAGTTGTTGTGTTTATTATTCAATCAAAAAATATGACTTCATTAAAAATAAATATTTTTTGTCAAAGAAAATAAGTGTTCAAATGTAATTTTTTAGGTCTCAATTTTTTTATTGCATTTGAACACTTATTTTCTTTGATTGAAAATATTGATTTTTGATTGAAGGAAGCTTTTTCATTAAAAATGTTTTATTTTTGAATTGGAGTAAGTAAACTACTTTTCATTGAATTTTTATTCTCATTGAAGTAAAACAATTTTTTTTAATTTAAAATGTGTTTTTTTCGATTGAAAATATGTTTTTTGATTGAAATTTTCTTCTTATTGAAATGTTTTCTTTTTTGATTGAATAATAAAGACACAAATGTACTACCCTGTACTACCTTCAATAAAAAATCTATATTTTGAATCAAAGAAATAAAGTGTTCAAATGCACTTATTTGGGTCTTAAATATTTATTTTGCATTTGAACACTTTTGTCTTTGAGCAAAATTATGGTAGTACCTTTGTGTTTTTATTGTTCAATGAAAAATGACTTTTTTAATGTAAATGTTTTTTTTTTAATGAATTAAAACATTTTGGGATTAAAATATATGTTTTTAAATTAAATAATAAGGACTAAAATCTACCTCCATAGTTATATCAGTACTCTTTACACCTCTGAAGGGAACTTTCTCAGGGCAGCGCTTCCTCCAGCTCCACCTTTGAATCGCGCTTACCGGATTCCGTAGCCCCGCCCCTTCGTCCGGAAGTGTTGTCCTCCAGAGCAGCTTCAGCTTCAGAGGCAGAGCTGCCCCAGTCACAGAGAAACACCGAGGCTCTTTGTAGCGCTTTTAAATGCTTCTGAGTCCGTGTCTGTGTGAATTCTCAGGCCTCTGTGGAGGAGCTTTATTATGCTCAGACCGTCCGGACTGTGGGAGCACCGTGTGAAGTGGTGAGTGAGTGATGTTTAATGTTGTAGCTACAGCTACATTAGCATCTGCCTGATGCTTGGAGCTAGCCTGCTTTAATTAAAGCTACTACCTGCTTTATTAATGACCACCTGTTTACAGTGTTTAGTTGTGACATGTTTGGGTTTGTCACCCACACTCGAACACAATATGACTCCAACATTAAAATATTAAGCAGCTAACAACTTATTATCAGATCTGTTACTGAAGAAATAAAATACACACTGTTTTCAGTGATAATAGACATGTATTTGTTAAATAAAGCAGGGGTTTTCAACCTTAGGGTCAGGAGACACTGGGAGGGGGGTCTCCAGTTGCTTATTTTTACTCTTTTTCCGCAAATACACCAAACTTGCCATATTTCAACCTATTGTCATCACTTTTTCTTGCCATGTTTTTGCTCCTTTTAATGCATTTTTGCTACATTACTCCCATTTCTGTCACTTCTCCATTAAATTTCAATGCCTCTCCTGCACATTTTTTTCACTTTCAAGACTCTCTAGGCACTTATAATCCCTTTCCATCTAATGTCACATATGTTGTTGAACCATTTTGTCACTTTTATCCTCTTTTCACCATATTTCATGCTCCCCCCTTCTATTTTTACTTTTTTTTTTTTTTTTTAACCAATTTAACCACATTCACAAATTGTGATGTCGATTATTTTCCAGTTTAACTAATTGTACAACTTTGAAATGACTATATACTATGTGGTAAATAATAATAAACTTCCTTAATAAGCTTATTACTACACCAAACTTGTCATATTTCAATCTATTTTCATCCCTTTTTCTTGTCATAGTTTTTGCTCTTTTTAATGCATTTTTTTTTTTTACATTACTCTCATTTTTTTCCCACTTCTCCATCACATTTCAATGCTTTCTCTGCTAATTTTCTACTTTTAATACTTTTTTTTGGCACTGTTAAACCATTTCACCTAATGTTGCATATGTTGTTGATCCATTATTGTCACTTTTAACCTCTTTTCGGCCATATTTCATGCATATTTTTTTTTTGCAAATTTATTCACATTCACAATTTGTCATACCCATCTGTCTGTTTTTGTCTACTCTAATTTGCAACTTTTAACCAATTTGTGTTTTTAAAAAACCTATTTCACCACCTTTTCCACCATGTTTGGACACTTTTAACGCATTCATTTAGCTCCACCTTAGCTAATATTAGAGAAAGTCTATGGAAAGTTTAAAAAAAAAAAAGAAAAAAAATCTTTGATGCCGGGGAAATAAATACATAGTTTACTTTTCTAACCTTTTTTTTTTTTTTACTTTTCGAGCTAAAGGTTAAAGTTTTCATTGCAAGCTCAAACAGATAGCTTGATTATGTTACACAATATAAATTATTTATGATGCTTGGTTGAGTGACTATGATATGATTTTCCTATTCTTCTCAGTGAGCGAGTCCTTTTGGTATGGAAGCTTATTGCATTCACTGAAGAAAAAAAAGTTTAGGTATTTCTGAATTGATGAGATAAAAATAATCAAATAAAAAAAAAAATGGCCCTGTTTTTCTGTTTTTATAGCAAATATTTTTTGGAACAATATTCAAAAAATATTTGCTATATAAACAGAAAAACAGGAACAAATCTTTGTATTTACTTATTTTTATCTCATCAACTCAGAAAAATTTATGGTAAAAATCTGAATCAGAAAAGTTTTATTTGCCAAGTAGAGTTTTTAAACAGTACGAGGAATGTGACTTGGTGGATGTTGTGGAAAAAACAAACCAGGTAATTGCCATTTTATATGAATTATTTGCTGATTTGTTCAATGCCCACAGCTTGAATATAATGCACTGAAATATACAGTGTCTCCAGAGACAATTTCACTGACTCCCTTGGTCCTCACTAATGAAATGTGCTTGTGGTTGTTTGCAGAGTTTCCTTGAATCATCTATATGGGCCATCTTCTCTCAAAAAATGGTAATCGCCTGAAAAACAGGAGCCACAAGCTGCAGCACAAGAAGAAGAAGAAGAGGAACTGCTTCCTGCAGGGTCCGTGCATGCTCTGCTTCATCGTTCACAGCAACAGCACCGGCCTCGACACCGACAGCGACCATTTTGGAGGGGCGCCGCCAACGGGTGCAGACACAACAGCATCACAGGCCTCAACGTTCCTGGCATCGGGGCAGCCGCTGCTTCCAAGCTCGCTGAGCGCTACGCCTCCTCGCTGTCGTCTCCAGAGGACCGCTCCCGGTTCCTGCTGTCGCCCAGGGAGCTCTCTGTGTGGGACGGACCAGGCAGGAGCCTGTTATCAGCCGTCCCAACCAAGCTCATCACACCCCCGGCCCTGTTCAGAAGCACTGGTGTGTCTGTGACGGTGCCCGTACTAGTGCCTGTACCTGGCTGCACCAGCGAGTACACGGAGATGGTGAGCACCATGTGATCATGTGATGGACAGTTAAAGGGTTATTTTGTTACATAAATGAAATAAAGTGTAAGTTTAAAATAACTCAGTCAAAAATCCCCTACAAACTGTCTGTGTTCAGGGGTTTCAAGGGTTCAAATTGTCAATATTGAACATTTAGTTTAATCTGGCAAATAATGGGCACGGCAAATCGTGAATTGATAAAGTGGTTAAATTGGCAAAATAAGCATGAAATCTGGTGAAAGCGGTTTTAAAAGTGACAATAATGGGTCAACATATGTGACATTAGGTGGAAAGTGGTGGAAAGGGTTTATAAGTGCTGATAATGTTTAGAAAGTGGAAAAAATGTGCAGAAAAGGCATTAAAATTTGATGGAGAAGTGTCAGAAATGGGAGTAATGTAGCAAAAATGCATTAAAAGAAGCAAAAATTTGGCAAGAAAAAGTGATGAAAATAGGTTAAAGGTTTGGTTGTAGTTGTAGAAAAGGGTAGAAATAAGCAAAAATGGCTGAAATTGTTTCAAAAAATATTCTTAGTTTCTTGATGGCATCTGGCGACCCTCAAATGGGATCTTGACCCCCAAGGTTGAGAACCCCTGCTTTAGAGCATCTGTGGAGTCGAAATTCAGAAACAATGAGAATCGTTGTTTATTTGTTAAATAATCAGTAGTAAATTCTCAGTTTCTCTAATTTGATGAAACTCCACAATATTTGCAGGGGCGCTCGCAGTTTTCCAGTTCTTCTATCACATTGATTTCAGTCATTTTTTAATTGCAAATTGTGAAAAAAAATCCCCAAAATGTCCTTTAAATCACTCAAACATTTGTCAGAAAATAAACATGGACGTGCCAACTGGGCACAATTATGTCTGAACTGCCATTTGTCTCATCATCGGTTTTAACTGCGTGTGTTGTGTGTGGTGTGTGTGTGTGTTTTGCAGGTGTGTAAGAGGAAGTGCTCAGAGGTGCAGAGGTGCACACCTTGTAAGCAGCCACGCTGTGCCTTTGCTGCTCCTGAGGAAGGGGGCGGGGCCGGAGTCTGGATCTAAACCCTGATCCCGACCACTGCCCCCTTCACCTCTGTCCACTTCATCCTCCACGTCCTCACCTCTCATCTTCATCATCCTCCTCCTCCTCACCTGCTGACGGCCTGCTGTGGTTTGGTCTTCAAGCAGACTTTACCCCAAAGTTCTGACTCGTCCCGTGCTGCCTGCACTACGACGAGTGTCAGGATAAAAGCTCAGACGCTGCTGATCACCTGAGTATCAACACCTGCCTTCCCTTCCACCCTCCTTCTTAAGGTCAGAATTAGTCTAAAAGGATTATGCTTATTTCCCCCCTTTCCCCACTTTTTTTCTATCTCTATTTTCTTCTTTTTTTTCTTTTTTCTCCTTTTTCTCTCTTTTCATTTTATCTTCTCTTCTTACCATTTCCCCCTTTTTTCTTCTATCCCTTTTTCTCTTTTTTCTCCCTTCTTTTTTCTCTTTCTTTTCTTTACTTTTATTATTTTCCTTTTTTTTTCTTTCTTCTTTTTTTCCTTTTTCTTTTCCTTTTTTGACTTCTTTCAATTTTTTAATTTTTCTTCTTTTTTTCTCTTTTTTTCATTATCCTCTTCCCCTCTCTTTTTGTCTTCTTTCCTTTTTTCCTTTCTTTTTTCATTTATTTGTCTTTTTTCCTTCTTTTTGTCTTTTTTTTTTAACGTTCTTTTTTTCCCTATCTTTTTTTCCCCTTTTCCTTTTTTTTCCTGTTTTTCTTTTCTTCTTTTTTCGTCTTTTTGGTCTTTTCTGATTCTGCTATCTTAAGTTGGGATATTGAGTGACGGATGTATAAATAATTAAAGGCACATGAATCATATATTTAAAGTTCAGTGTCAGATGTTTTTTTTAAAAGCATCACATGTTTCCTTGTTGCAGGGTACTGTCTAATCTGACAGTAAAGGAGCGCTTGGTCTTTGTGCCTCTCTGGTTTGTAAAATACTGGAGGGATCTCTGCTTAGACTTCCAGTTTTGGAAGCAAATCGACCTCAGTGGCCTACAGCAAGTAAGAGACTCAGGACCTCAAATGTCTTTCACATATTTATTGATATTGGAACTGTTTTATCTAAACCTGCAGGAGATGGTATGTTTTAAAAAAATAATAATCAGAAAAAGGTGTAGGCCTCTTGAATCAATAATCAAAGCTTAAAAAAAGTTAGAAAGTTTGTTTTGATTTCCCACTGGTTACACCATCTTTGTGACATTGTTTGGTGCATAGCATGTGGGATGTGGAGTCCGTAGACGAATGCATAGAATTGTTTTTACTTCATTCTAACTGTGATTTCTTGTGTTCAAAAAACTCCAAAAGTCAACCAAAGTTATGCCACATTATCAACATTCATGTCAGCATTTAGAACAAGGGCCAATCTGCGCATTAATGCAGGAAAAGAACAAAGGGTTTTTTTCTGTTTTAGGTGTTGTTTGTGTCATTCTTGTCATTTAGTGTGTTGTTGGTGTCATTTTGTGCTATTTTAGGGAGGTTTTGTGTGTATTTTTGTTGTTCTCTTGTGTATTTTTGTTGTTCTCTTGTGTATTTTTGTTGTCAAATTATTCTCGTTGGAGTTATTATTTTTCTTCTGCAACTCCTTTGTCCTAGAACTCCTCCTAGGCTATTAATGCAGCGCTAATGACATGTATAGTCATCTCATAGGGTCAATGTCAAGGATGTGCAGTTGACCTTTGGAGCCAAAATATCAAGGTCAAGATCGCATCAAGTGTCAAAAGCCAAAATTTTTCATATCTCTACGAATATTTATCGTACAAGTCGATGCTTACATTTATGAAAAGTTCATCTCAAGTGGAGTACTTTATTTAATAGGACCAAAGCGGTACGACCCTACCAGTAAAAATATGGTAGGGGTCAAAGTTCACGACGTCACTAAAAAATAAATACCATTTTCCCTATAACTTGACCCACTGGTACCATTGAACAACATTTCCTTTCAATGTGTGACCTTGACCATCATTCAAAGGTCAGTTGTCTGTTTTTCCTGCATTATTACTTTCAATTTAATTCGTAAAAAGAACAAACTTGTCAACAAATCGAGATACAGGTTGTCATTTTGCCATTTTTTTCAAATTGCCAAATACGTATTCGCCTTGTGAATACAGGTCTTGCCTAGTTTTGTTTTTTGCATTTGTTTTGTTTATTTTCCTACAATTTTGTGTTTTTTTGTTATTTGTGTTATGAGTCAGGTTGCGTAGGTTATTTGTGTTTTTTGTACTTATTTTTGTGAATTTTTTTTTTGTAATTTTGAAGTCATTTTGGCTCATATTTATTGTCCCTTTTGTGTTTTTGTTGTTGTTTTGTGTGTGTTTTGGAGTATCTTTATGTATTTTTTCCACTCTTGTCTCGAGCATTTTTCTACAATTAAAAAGTATTTATATTTTTTTTAAGTAATTTTGCGCGTTTATCTTGGGGTCCTTACAAAATTAGACCCAGGCTGCATGTGGCCCTCGGGCCACCAATTGCCAATGTCTGATCTACAGGACTCCACATCCCATAATGCAATGCAGCAAGCCTTTTTGTCAATGATAATAAGTGTTTACAGTGGAGATCAAAACTAACTTTTAAGCAGCAATTTCAACTTTATACATCTTTGATATATTGATTTCTGAGGCCTACACTACGTCTTTATCTGATTAATAATGATCCTCTCCAGCAGCTTTTTCGTTCTCTGGTTTAAAACTATGAACAGAAAATACACACATCACCTGTTTTACCAAAGTTTATGTTCATGGACTCATTTAGTCTCATCTTGTTTCTCAGGTAAACGATGATCTGCTTGTAAAAATCGCGTCTCGGAGGCAGAATGTGACGGAGATAAACATCTCTGACTGCAGAGGGGTCCATGACCACGGCGTGTCCTCGCTGGCCGTCGCACTGTCCCGGTCCTGCAGAAGTACACGGCCTACCGCTGCAAACAGCTGGGGGACATCTCACTGTCAGCGCTGGCCACACACTGCCCCCAGCTGGTGAAGGTTCACGTGGGCAACCAGGACAAACTGACGGACGGGGCACTGAAAAAGGTCAGGGTGGGATCTGAAGGCGTTCTCTTTGTTTATTTTACCTTTTCTTCTTCATTTATTGAGTGAATTTGTGGTTTATTTACTCAAATTCTATTTTCTCCACCCAGCTGGGAGAGCACTTGCAGTGAGCTGAAGGACATCCACCTGGGTCAGTGCTACGGTGTTTCTGATGACGGTATGATGGCGTTGGCTAAGGGATGCCCCAAACTACAAAGACTCTACCTACAGGAGAACAAAATGGTCAGTTTGGGTTTTTTAATTTCTTCGTTTGCGTTCGAATTGATGCTCCTTCAGAAATGTCTGTTTTATCATCTGGATTCTCTCTGAGTAAAATAACTTTAAGAGTATTATTGATGAATTTACTAGTGCGCTTTTCTATCAGCTGATCACTGGTTAATTGCTTGGAGATTCATTTTTTTTTAGACGATACCAGAGTCATGTTTGACTGGTTTTGGTCTCTTTGAATGGTTTTTTCTTGTTTGTTCACTATTCACTTTGGCTGGGATGAGATATTTGGAGATCTGAGGTATCTGAAAAATATGAAACCTCATCTCGTGACTCCGATTTGCCTCAATTTCCCAACTTTTGTTTCTTTCGTCTTCTGTTTAGATGACTCAACTGGCCAATAAACATGTCAAAATCGTACCATACATTCTAAATAGTGTTAACAGAGTCAACTACTGTTAATCATTTTATATTTATATGCTTCGGATGGCTTACGAAAGCTGGAAGGGTTACGCTGAAATCATTTGATATTTCATCGTTAGAAATCCAACATGTTTGTCTGCTACATTCAGCCACCCGTTTTACTGGAAAAATACCATGAAAATAATTTTGTGTTTCCAAAACATGTAAATGAAGGTTTAGTTTAGTTCAGATATATACTGTAGATATTTTAATTTTATTTTGCACAAAATCTGGCACAGCAGTGTAATTATGTAGTGTGAGATTAGGAATAACATTATGAGTGAATTTTGACACACTTGTCCATTTGCTACACTTCTTTCTAGACATTCAGCCACTCATTTTCCAGGTAAAAATAGCGAGGAAATGTGTGATATTGTCCGAAAAAAACGTGCACGTGAGGTATTAAAGTGTCATGCTGGGGCCTGATTTTAATTTCGGAATGTGAATTCTGTGTTTTCAGTGGGAAATTGGAAGATTGGAGTCCCTACTTGTCTTTTATAATTATCTTCTAAGGGAATTTTGAGGTGCTCTGTGACAATGGCCGTGTTGTAAATGTCATACTAACGTACTACTTATAGTAGCATACTACTCACACTAACGTACTACTCACGCTAACGTCCTACTCACACTAACGTACTACTCGCACTAACGTACTACTCACGCTAATGTACTACGCACACTAACGTACTACTACTGACGTACTACTCACGCTAACGTACTACTACTAACGTACTACTCACGCTAACGTACTACTACTACTATGTACTACTCACGCTAACGTACTACTCACACTAACGTACTACTACTGACGTACTACTCACGCTAACGTACTACTACTAACGTACTACTCACGCTAACGTACTACTCACGCTAACGTACTACTCACGCTAACGTACTACTCACGCTAACGTACTACTCACACTAACATACTACTCACGCTAACGTACTACTCACGCTAACGTACTACTCACGCTAACGTACTACTACTAACATACTACTCACACTAACGTACTACTCACACTAGCGTACTACTCATACTAAGTTTGATTGTTAAAATGAGTATGCAGTGCGTTCACATTAGAGAGTATGAAAAGGTTGAGTACACAAGAAATACCAGGTTGTATACTATATAGGGATGTTTTTTTAAGTATGCACGTTGGGCACACTAGTTATACTCAACTGTCCCATGATGCATTGCAAGCGGAATGTAAAATGGTCCTGGGACAAACATTCCCTTTTCAAAATAAAAGCATCTCTTTTTGTCTTCCATTATTTTTTTTAACCCTTTTGTAAATAGGGCTCTTATTTTTAAGTTAACAGGAAGTTTTGTCAGTAGCACGATGGCGGGCAATATGAAATCTCTGAAATGTCTTTTCCTTGACTTTTATGGATCAAATGAGCACACTTGGTCACTTTCTCACTTAAAATGTTTTCAGAACATTCAAAGGTGGATAATTTATGTGTTGTGTTTATCTGAAGGACAATAGTTTTCATATTTTCAAATCTTACATCATGGAGTGCATTTTAAAGCCCTGGATGCTTCATGACTTCATGAGGGTTAGAGACGTGTTTTCTAGATGTCATGAATGTGGCTTCTCTGTCTCTGTAGTTTAATAGTAGTAGTAATAATACACTGGCAGGTGTTGATATAAATGTTCTTGAAGAGAACAGGGTTTGTTGGGTAAAAGCAGGATGGTTGATTGAGTTTTGATTGGCTCCTCAGTCCCATTGAAAGTACTTCTTAATTATTTAAGGAATTAGTTGATTTTGGGCTATTTCAAGCTTTTAACTTAGTTTTAAACATCATTAAATTACAAAGATTTTTTGCAGGACTTTAACTGGGTTTTGACGTTCCTGATCTTAATTAAATCAAATACTTTTGGAATGATTTAGAGTAAAGACAACACTTAAAAAAAAAAAAAACACTATCTGATCAGGATTAATTAAAACACATTCCTAGACTATGTGGGAAACATTTTCCAGAAGAGATGAAGCTCTTAAAGCTGCAAATTCACATCACACAATGTGTTTTAAAAGTTCTCGTGTGTGTCAAGGCAGACATGCCACCAGCAGATGTCGCTGTCCTTTCACAATAAGAGGCTTCCTGCTCTGTTTGTCATGCGACAGGCTGCTGTATTTTCTTGCCTTTTATTCCATGTTTGCATTAAATATAACGAGTGTTACGACTGAGTCAAGCAGCATCAAACCTTTTCCTCATTCGTGTAATGGGATTACATTTTTCCCTCTAACATCTTCCCGTACCTAATGACTAACCACGACCTTGATGAATTAGTCCACTTAAAGTTGTTCAAAATACCTCAGTTTGTTAAAATGCCATCAATCAAGCTAATAGTATATGGAATTATCATTTAGCTTTAGGGAAGAGAATAATACTAGCGCTGATGGCAGTTCAGTAACAGCAGTATCAATCGCACACGCTCATTATTCAGCCATGGGAGCTTTGCACTTATTTTATCTTCCTGTCATTAGGGCTCAGAGTAATGGGCTCAGCTTGTATGGGAATTGTTATGTCTAGGTGCTCTGCATGTGCAGCCGAAAATTATCACCAGCATTGCCAGAAGTTACAATGACCCAGAATGCCCTTCTTCTTTCTGACAGGCAGAAATACTTCCTTAGAGTCTCTGTTTCAGCTTCAACTGCTTTTTATGCCAAGCTGCTGGACTCAAAACGCCACTCACTTTGTTCTTCTTGTTCTTTTTCTTGTGTACACTAGTTAAAATCACTACTCCTCTGTTATGCGTGAATGGATCGGGCTCAAATTTGGTATGTATAATTTATGGATGTGTAGGCATCGACGCTTGGAGCCCGATTTTTGATTTGGGGCCCCATATTAAAAAAAAACAAGTCGCTTTCTCATTTATTTGCAAGTCAAATATTACGACGGTTGATGGTACCGAATCATTGGCACATACAATATATAAATGGGGCCCATTACCCCGTACGTGTCACACGGGCGCCAGAGGGCCCCATTTTTCAAATGACTACTCATCCATTAGTTCTTGTTATATTGGAATGCAGTTTGGTATAAATACTCTATGAATGAGTTTGATGAGATGCTTGGAGCCATTTTTTTTAATGGGCCCACCCCCTATTTTTGGTTATTTCCAAATTTATGGGAACATAGCCATGTGATATATCGTTTCAAAGATAATTCAACGATTATGTCTCGCACAATTTGATGAGAGGCCCACCCCCCCTTTTTAGGCAATTTCCATTAAAGTTGTTTTCTCATTTATTTGTGAGTCAAATATTGCGACAGTTGGTGGTACCGAGTCATTGACACATACCAATATATGAATGAATGTCATTTGTTTTACTCTGTGGAATCGAGTCATTCCTCTGTATTCTCAGGAAAGTGGTACGTGCTATTTGGTGCAGACAATTTCCGTGGGCCCGGCTGTAGTTCATTAGAACTTGTTACTTTACACAGAAACATGGGAAATGCTCAGAGAAAGACAAATGTAGAAGGCAGAAATTGCTGTTAAAAAGTTTGTTCTGATCTCCACTGAAATGAAACAGCCGTTGCAGTGACGTCATGTCATGGAGAATACCTCAATGGGTGCAGGGGCGGCTAGAAAGGTTACCTTATTCAAAGTGAGAAATACCCAAAAAGTTTAAGAACCAGTGCCTTAAAGTTTAACAAAAATGGCAAAGAAACATGAAATCACAGTAAGAGTAAAGGAAAAAACACTTCTCTGTAGAAACATTTCCACTTTGGTGCCATTTTCTCATTCTTTTACGGCAAGGGTGTCAAACTATTTTTAGTTCAGGGGGCCAAATAAGGAGCAGCTCGATCTCAAGAGGGCCACAGATTTTATGCGGGAAAAAGAGTAATTGCAACATTATTGTGCCCTAGTTTACATTTCCTACATATACATAAAGTAATAAATATGCAAGAATCAACAATATCCAAGTAGTAAGTGACAGATATCAGTCCCAAAAGGGTCTTCACTTTAAATTTCCTAGATTTTCTGACCATTTTTCTTTAATTAAGGGAAATGTTGTGTAATCATTTGAGGAAAATAAAGGATTTTGTAATAATTTTGAGTTTTTTCAACAGTTTAACATTAAAAATGACTGAAACCATGTGATATAGCACCGGGAAAACTGTGAGCACCTGCAAATATTGTTGAGTTTCACGAAGGATTTTGACAGAATTTTAGGCCATTAACATGCCATTAAAATTTGGAGGGGATCTTGATCAATATACTGATTTTGGGACCTGTTTCAGAAACCTAAAAGTTTCTATCTCACATCATTGGCCATTGAAAAGACTTGGTTCTCATTATCCCACTGAGTTTATACAGATTGGATCAGAACTTGGCATTTCATTGCGATTAAAAAAATAAAATAAAAACGGGTTTGTTCCTACATTGTGACCTACTGTATGATTATTAATGAGGATATAAATTATTTCCAAGCCTTTTAAAGTTTGAATGATCAATGGTATAATCATTGCTGCAGATAAACTTACAATATTTAGCAAAGAGCAGCTTTGGAGCTTAGAAGAGGTTTGACTCTGAGTGCTTGTTTTTCTTTGGTACCAATAAAAAAAAAAAAGTCTTTAAATGACTGCCAAATGTTTGATTAATGAGTTATATTTGTAAAATCCAGCCCCTAAGAGTCTCCTCTCCTTAAATGTTCCCCTGTCGTTTCCTAATCCATCTCAGATGGAGACGATCCTTCATCACTGACTGTGATCTGTTCGACTCTCTCCTCCTCCTCCACGTCTGAAATTGAATAATGGATGTGTTGCGCCATGTTTTTGTGTGGTCTCCCTCTCACCCTCTCCATGTTCTTTCCATCTCTCTTTCATGTCATGTCATGGTTTCTGTTCCACGCTGCAGGGTTTGTGTTTCACTCATTCATGGCCGTATTAGGCTCCGTGGCTGGGAATGCTTTGCAGCTTCTCTGAATAACTCGTGGATCATTCCATGTCAATTTCTACAATGGCCCACGCACTTCGGTCTCAAAAATGAAATTAAAAAAAACAGAGGCAAGCTATAATGGCCTCATAAAGGGTTTTCAGTGAAATAATCCAAAGTTTGGGGTCCAAAATAAAATGACAGTTGCATATATAATTTTTTTTTTTATATCTCAAGAAAGAGGAATCTTTATACTAAAAAATAAAACAAAGATGAGTTTTTTTCAGAGATTTTTGTGCTATTTGTTTCAATTAATTTATTTCTTTAGTTTTTCAAAGTAATTTTTTCCTGTTTTCCGGAGTAATTTTTTCCTGTTTTTTGGAGTAATTTTTTTCTTTGTGCTAATTTTTTTCCCTGAGTTATCGAGATTACTTAGAAATACTTAAACTCGCTACCAGTATTTCAGCGGTCTCCTGATTGTATCTTGAGTGGCCACGTAGCAAATGCCTCATTTTATAATCCATGGAACACCATGCCATATACTGTCCAACTGATCCTGGAGAACGTGCCTATGTCCCGCTGATTTGAATTTGCTTAATTTCTGAACAAATCAAAGTCCTCATATGCCTGCGTATAGTCCATAGACTAATTATAATGCCATCAATATTATGGCTCAAAGATAGAATTATCTCCCAGTGTCTTAAACCAAGTTGAAAGTACATTTTTATCAAAATTCAAAATGCTGACCGTTTTTCCTCTCAGTTAAGAAAAACATGCATCTGTTGTTCAAATGCCCTCTAAGCTCGGAAAAAAATAGTCCAAAAAACAGGAAAAAATTACTCAGAAAAACAGAAGAAAAAAGTTCTGAAAAACTGAAAAAAAAGCCCAAAAAAACAAACAAAAAATAAATTTTCCAAAAAGCCTGATTTCTTTTTCTTTCTTTTTTTTTCAAGTGAATGCAATACGCTATCGTAATAGACCAATGAAAATAAAACAAAGTAAGTATTTTTTCAGATTTCAGGAGATTTTAGCCCAAGAACCAATGCATATATATAATTACCAGTAATCATTAGTGATGTGAACATGCATATGAAAAGAGTTTCATATGTGCTGTAGTTCCTTAGATATTGGAAGCTGAAAATAGAAGAAAAATAAGCCCACAAAATCAAACATATACCCCCCTCATTAAATTGTCTATATCTCAAAAAGTATTCATCCGATTACACTAAAAAATGACTGTGTGACTATTGAATAGTTGAGAAACAGTGGTAAAAATTTCTAAATATATGTGAGACAGAAGTGCAGGGATGTCCTGAAAATGACATGGAATGACCCCTGTGTAACTTAAGGAAGATATTTTACTATTATTGTTTTTAAAAAATCTATAGATGTTGTAATTTTCATCAGTTTTTATGGAGGTTTTACTAAAGATTTTGCTGTTTTTTTTTTTTTTTTTTTTGCCATAAATCAATCCCATCGGGTATTTGTTTTTAATCTGGCCGCTAATTATCTTTAATTCAATGCTTGTGCCTCTAATTATTTGTGTTTTAACGTTGACACGTTGACATTCATGCTCCCAGAGGTTGTTTGCTCCAGGCGATGGATAACTCCGCTTCTCTGCCCTGCTTCTTCTTCTTCTTCTTCTTCCTTCTTAAATCTAGGTCACATTCCTAGTTGGCATTCCTTCAGTTTTATTATTTCCAGAGCTGGACTCATTGCACTAGTTTTGTTTTTTTTGGCTTGTTTCAACGTTGTGGTGTGGTTTTTTTGCTTTTCTGAAATAATTCATATTCCTGTCTGCCATCATCCGACCACCTCGAAGGGCAGATTCTCAGAGAATAGTAAAGTTCCCGTTCCTCCTCATCTCAATTCATTTTGGCTGCAGGCACGGAGCGAGCTGTGGAATTTCCAACTACTGAGTTTTGTCAGTTTCGTTCAAACTGTGTTTGGAAGATGAATATGAGCTCTAAGCCTCTCCCTCTTTTCATTTCACTAACTGTGCTCATTATTTTCAATTAAAAAACTGGTGTGATCTGCAAAGATTTCTGCTGGGAAAACACTTTTTTTTTTGACTCTCGGGTCTAGTGAGGAGTTGTTATCAGCTCTCCTGTCCTAAAAATCAAACACAAGCGCTCTTCATTTCGCTGCAGTTGAATGGGAACGTTCTTCACTCACATGTTCAGACATAGTTTAGGGATTTAATTAATTTAAAAATGTAGATAGTAAATGACCAAACACAGATTACTGCATGCCCTCAGTCGAGGTGTTATAATTACCACTGTTGCCTGTACATCCAGAGCGTCTCTCTTTAACTTCTACTTATTTCGTTCTTTACGTTTAAAATAAATCCTCTCTGCTAAAAACCAACAAACAATCAAAAGTTTAGGGTTTCTAGTCCCACACATGCATGGAAGTCAATTTTTGTGATGTTCCAGGTTCTGAAAAAGTATAAAAAATTGAATTTACGATAATGTTTGGAAACATATTTGTTTCCACAACTGTTCTATTTTCTAAAACATAAAATAATCATTCAATCAACTGTCTTTATAGAGCATCTCTCTTACAAATTCAGTACAAAGTGCTTCACAAAATTTTGCTAAAGTGACTGAAAAAAGGTAAAAAGATAAAAAGAACACATGTAATTAATAAAAAATAATTTAAGATGACAAAATATGATACAATCAAAGATAAAAACAAAACAGAAAACAGAGGAATTTATAAAATATAAAAGAATAAAATTAGACTAAAAAACAAAAGTTTTTTTAAAAGTTAAAAAATAATAAAATAATAAAAATTAATATATTGAAATTGATTATTATGAATATCTAGATAAAGAAAATATCAATCTGATTTTTAAAGCATTTCCTAGCGCAGCTAAATGCTAAATTTGGGCAAATTAACAATTTGAAAGCCCCGCCCTCTGCTCTTATCCTCTTCCAACCTACAGTATTTAAGCCCCGCCCTCTGCTCTTATCCTCCTCCAACCTACAGTATTTTAAGCTTATATGAGCTACATTAACCTCGCTATTGTCTTCTGGAAATTATTTGACATACTGGCATACAAAATCAGAAATAATGAAAACAAACTATTAACTTAATAATTTATTCACATCATAAATGTTATTGTCTTAAATCTCACACATTATTGGAATTATTTTTTTTACAAATACGTCTGGAATAAGTTAAGAATTTTATATTTCAAATGTTTAGGATAAAAATCAGAAGTCAAATCTACTGCTAATGGCAGTGGATTTCATTTATTTCAGAGAGAGAGAAAACAGATATGATCATACTGTTGTACATACATATTATTTTTGCTTTTTAAAATGTATAAAAATAATTTTCATTCATTGAAAAAAAAACCCACTTTAGCTTCATATAATAGAAATAATAGCTTGATGGTTTTTAGATCGAGACTCAAATCATTCACAGAGAACATTCATCTTCTTAATTTTAATTACAATGTACTATATTTCCTTTACTCTGATTTCACTGCTTTTTAATAAATAGCTAAAACTCATAAAAAATAACTGTATTTAAGGGCAGCATCGACACATCATGTTAAATGAACAAACAAAAGTTGCAACACAAATAGGAAAAGTATCCAAATGGAGACTTTCCTTCTGGTTCTTTTCAACCCGTAACACAATAAACAGATTAAAAACAGAAAAACTATCAAATAAATGACTGTCATTTTTGTGAAATATGATTGAATTCCATAATTTCTTAAAAATGAATAAATCTCCTTTGAAATAAATGTCCAATTAAAAAAAATCTACCTTTATAGGAAGCTTTCTCCCTCATTATCACATCTGACTGATGAAGTTCTACTTCACTGCTCTTTTGAAGCGCTTCTGTACTGATCAATGTAACCAGGAAGTGTGTGTACGTGTGTGTGTTTGGGCCCCTCGCCGTTTGTCCTCATCCTAAAGAGTAATCGGATGCATTCATGACTTTAACTTGGACAGCTGGCTGCACTCAGTCTGCGTCGATACGCTCGTTCAGCCCCAGAAGAAGAAGAAGAAGACAAAAATAAACTTAAAAAGAGGAGAGAAGAAAGAGAGAAGTAGTAGTTTTAGGGTAAAGCTAGTGAAGTGCACCTTCAAAGGGATTCTTCACCTTGTGTAGGATGTTCTTTTCTATTCCAGTTACTCCAGGAAGGATTCTCAGCATCAACGTTATTTTACTAAAGCCCATCAATAACACAGGCTAAATTATATTTAGAAAAAGAGAAGAAATGTGTCGGTGCAGCACAGTATTAACCTTGGAGAAGGAAAACAAACGGGCCACGCACTTTAAAACTGGAGAGGCTTGTTCTGAACGTGATAGTGGGAGAAATGGTCCAGTAATGAGAGACTTCTGCTGCTAATACCAATCTTTCTTTTTGCAGATTTGAAATGAACAGCAGTTTCTTTTGCGCACTGTTCAACAACCTTTAGAGGAGAGTTTTGCAACCAGCTCTGCTTGCATCAAAATGTTGTTCTTTGAGGACTGTGATGATAGAAATAATTTATAATTGAAATTTTCTTCTGCGGCCCCCAACATAAACGCGCAAATCAACAGCAGGAATTCACAATTGACTCCCAAATCACACAAAACGACTACAAAAACGTACAAAATGAACGATATACAAAATAATACAACAAAAAAGAAAAAAAACCTGTACAAAATGACAACTAAAAAAGCGTAAAATATACAAAATTATTCCAAAACACAAAACGAAATACAGAGAAAAAAACCTTTGTTTCTGTGTTAATGCTCAGATAAGTCATTATTCTAAATGCTGACATGAATGTTGATCATGTGAAAGGATTAACAGCAGTTTCTTTTACAGACAGTTTAGCCAACACAATTTCTTTGCAATCAGCTCTGTTTACAGATGCAAATTTCCTTTATTGTTGGCTTTGTTGATGGTTTTAAAATTTAAGATATGGTTTAAGTTACTCCCAAAAACATAGAAAATTACATAAAAATACAGACAATTACCCTAAGAACATCAAAAAATTACAGAAAGGCACACAAAAGGATAACAAAAATACACAACAACCACAAAAATATCAAAACATTTGCAAAAATACACAAAATATACAGGAAATACACAGAACATGACAAAATTATAAAAAGAAGCAGCAAAATCACACAAAATAACAATATACAAATGAATAATACCTGAAATACACAGAAAAAAAGCCTAAAAAAAAACTTAATTACTTCTAAAATATACTTAATTACTTCTAAAATATACTTAATTACTTCTAAAATATACAAAATTACAGAGAAACACGCGAAAGGGTAACAAATACACACAAAACTAAAAAAAAACTAGAAAAATACACAAAAAACTACAAATACAAGATAAGAGGCACAGTCACCAGCAGGGTGGTGCTGTGTAATCAACCAAACACCCACATTACTCTCTAAAGCTTGTTCTACTATGTATACTGTAATCCATCATTTCAAAATACTTTTAAAAAGCTGACAAAAAAACACAAAATATTTCCAAAAAACAGAGAAAAGATACCAGAAAATACACAAAACGTTTACCAAAAAGTGAAAGAAACAAAAAACTATTAAAAATGACATGTAAAATACACAAAATGATTCCAAAAACACATAAAACAACAGCATTACTGAAAATAACCCTTTGTTTCCTGTGTTGATGCTCTGATTGGTTATTATTCTAAATGCTGACATGAATGTTAATCATGTGACCCTCGGATCACATTTTTGCGGCTCCCGCTGTGATAAAAGTCTGGATTTCAACCAACAAACCCCAAGCTGCACTTTGAATCAACTGTGTTATTCATGTCAGCATTTAGAATAATGACCAGTGTGAGCATTAACACAGCAAACAACAAAGGGTTGTGTGTGTTTTTTGGGTTCACTTTGTCATTTTGCTTATTTTTAAAAGCGTATAAGTCCTTTATTATATACAACTTCATTCTACCATTAAAAACAGCAATTTTTGCTCATGGTGCAGGTTGAAAACATCACATTCAAACACGTTTCATGATATTTAAGATTATTTATCTAAGATTATGATATAAGCACTATACAGCCCTATGTCAATTTTGTGTTGCCCTTAAAGTATACACATGGAACGAGTCCAAAAAACATACAAAACAACAAAAATGTATGGAAAGAGACAAAAATACACAACAGAATTACAGAAAAATACATAAAAAAAACTCGTAATACACAAAAAAACATCAAAAAACACACAATGCACAAATTAAATACAGAAAATGCTGCCAAAACACAAAATATTAGACAAAATATACCAAACAACAACAAATACACAAAAAAAATGGCCAGAAACAATGACAAAAAAAATAATACAATCCCTTTTTTTCTTTTGAGTATTAATCAAATAAAACTTTATTTATATTGCACATTTCATGCACGAGGCAACACAATGTGATTCACATTAAAAAAACAACTCATCTCAAAATACAATATACAAATTCAGAATAAAAGCTCAACATGTACATAAAGATTATCTACATAAACTAGATCACACAACATGCACACAAACAAACACACACACATCTCAGGTCGGTTGTTATTCTAAAAGCTGACATGAACGTTGATAATGTGGCCCTCGGATTAGACAATCACATTTTTGTGGCCCCACTGTGATCCTCTGATTTAAGAGGGTGTAAGATGATATTTTTTTATTTTTACATGAGATAAACCATGTGTTGCATGTTGCTTGCACATCTGCTTTTAGGCTGCACATCTTTTTCCCATGATGTGTTCTATACAGAATCCATTCCTGTTGTGTGTCTGTGTGTGTATGTGTGTGTGTGTGTGTGTTGTGTATTGCTGTAAGGGAAACAGCTGCTGTGTGTGTGTGGATGTGTTGGGTTTTCACCTGCAGAGGGCGTAACAGGACCATAAACCACATCCAGTGAACAGTGACTGGGCATTTCCACACACTGCACAGCTGAAGCTTTGCTCAATGTATTACATACATATACATTATACTAGTGCAGTGCAGTAGGAAGTATGTATTGCTATAGATAAGTGGGAGGTTTCATATTTAGCACCGTAATCTAGGCTAGCATACATCTGCAGCTTGCAGAGAGAGAGAGGTGTGTGTGTGTGTGTGGCTAGTCGACTAAATGAACTGTGTAGAGCATAATATTTAATATTTTAATATAGGCTACACACACACCACACACACACACCATATATATATATATATATATATATATATATATATACATATATATATATATATATATATATATATACACACACACACACAGTGAAAGCCTATTATTAGTCAGTATTTACAGGGTGTTTTATAGGATATTAGACCCACTTTAGTTGTTTTTGATGACTACCTGTCAACATTGAGCTGTTTGATAATTAATAATTGATGAACGGTATCATTGCACTCCAAACAAACCTGACGTTGCACAACCTTGAACCAAGCAGCAGCCATGCTGAAAGTCTCAGCTCTGTCTGTCCTCTGAAGCGCTCTGAAGATATTTGAGCCAAACACACGCAGACACAGACACACACAGATTCCTTGCTTTTATAGATAGATAAGTAGGAACAGCCAAAGTATGTTTGCAGTTTTTTGAATGTCACATTGTTGATCTTACATTTTTCCGAGTGTTTTTCCTCTTCTGTAGCTCAACACTTTGAAAGACTTTTCAGTGAAACCCCCTAACGCTCTGGTACTGTAGGTGTGTGTAGATGTTATAACGGCTCTGAACTTTGTGACATTATCAAGAAACGTTGGCCTGAAGCAGCTAGCAGCAGCAGCAGAGTGCTGAGGAAAGCACAGAAGAATGTTAATGGAATGGTGAATGTGACTTCCATTTCTATTCATTTCCTCATCATACGACTCTAGAGAGTGAAGAGTCTCTGAGTAAAGGCAGGAGTAGAGGATTTTTAATTTCTTTATTTGGCACTGAGTGGCTGTGTGGAACTTCCTCTGATTGTCCGTTTTACAGCCCACACTTTGATGTAATTTAAAGAAGCTTTATAGAGGTTAGAGGGAGTGTTATAGTACTGGAACCTGGGATGGGTCTTGGACCATCAAGACCAGTAGAAACCAGCTTTGCTCTTCTATTTTTCACCTGAGTTAATGTAATCATAATTAGAAACTCTGAACTGTTCCTGATTCATTCATCTAGAGTTTGACTTCAAATATTTAGCCTCATCTTTCCCTGTTTCTTATTGTCAGGACACTTGTTTCTTGACTTTCCTGATAAACGTTTGTATAATTTAGAGCAAGAGTAGGCAACTTTTTATCACAGCTCGGCCCACAAAAATGAGTTTGTTTGATTTGAGGGTCACATGATCAACGTTCATGTCAGCATTAGAATAATGAGCGATCTGAGCATTAACACAGGAAGAACAATGAGTTTTTAAGTAATTCTGTGTGTTTTTCTGTGTATGTTTGTTGTTTTCCTTGTCATTTTGAGGCCTTTGTGTATTTCTGTAGCCCTGTTGTGTATTTTTCCTGTAAAATATGTTTTTTTTGAGTCATATTATGTATTTGTGCTGTCATTTTGCGTTTTTTTTGGAGTCATTTTTGTGTATATCTGTGGTTGTTTTGCTTGTTTGTTAGTGGGTTTGCAGAGTCATTTTTGTGTTTTTCTAGTCTTTCGGTATACTTTTGTTGTCATTTTCTTCAATTTTGTTTATTAGTGTTGTTGTTTTGTTCATTTTTGCAGTATTTTCTGTGTCTTTTCCTGTATTTTCCTGCAATGTTTAAACTCTTTGTGTTTTTAATGTATTCTTTGCTCTTGTTTTGTGTATTTTATGTCATTTTGTTCATTTACTTTGGGGGCCACATAAAATTAGACCGATGGCCGAATTTGGCCTATTTCGGAATAAGAGGAATTTTTTTGGGATTGTTTGTTTGTGATAAATTTGAGAGTTCTTTCCACAATTTGTTCATGATAGTGATGGATATTCATTAATGTATTTTGAAGGAAAAACACCCAGAAAGATTATCTAAATTCGTTCATTATCAATATTGTTTGTTTTTTTTATTATGTTTTTCTGATTAAATATTTTTTATGTTACTAGTGAAAAACAAATAGATGATTATAGGATGCAGAGTAGGGCTGCACAATTATGGCCAAAATGATAATCACAATTATTTGATCCATATCGTAATCACGATCACAATTATTTATCATGTTAGGAAAAAAAAAATGAAATGAAAAACTTTTAAACAAACTATGTGTACAGTATACAGTGCAAAATGAAGCTTTAAATAATAATGATTCTAAAGAAATAATTAAAAAAAGAGTTAACCCAAGAATTTAAAATGTACTAATGAAATAAATACATTATTACAAAGTGCAGAACCCTATTTTAAATGTAAATATTGCAGACGATCAGATTAGTTTAGTCGTGGCAAACCAAAATTGTGATCACGCTTAAATTTAATTAATTGTACAGCCCAACAACACAGAGACAAGCTAAAATTTCCTCATTTAAAGGATTTCAATATTCACGAGTGGTGAAATAACCCAACGTTTGGGTCCAAAAAATTTTTTTAAAAAGATTGTTTTATATCCCAAGAAAGAGTAACCTTTATACTAGAAATTATAGAAATTGTAGTTATAGGCCAATAAATATAGTAAAAAAAGTATTTTTTTCTTGAATTCCAGAGCGTGTCACCCATGAACCAATACATACATGTGACTAATCATTAGTGATGTGAACAATCTATGTTCATAGCTCTAAACTGATCACATTACAGGGAGCTGAGACATATGCTAAGTAGTTTACTGAAGGAGCTGACATGTCCACCAGATAGGATGTATAGCAGATCTGTTTATATATTCTGAGAGAGTAGGTGGAGCTTATTATTATACCATATTTACCTTTCTATGTGATGGAGTTCCTGATGTATTGGAAGATGGAAATAGAAGAAAAACAAGGACACATACCCCTTCACTAAATTCTCATATCTCAAAAAGTCTTGATCCAATCACACTAAAAATGTACAGTGTGCTTACTGAATAATCACGGAACAATTTGAGTTTTTTTTTTAGTTTTTAGACCAAAGTACGTGGGCCATTTGTCCAAATGATCCCTTTTGTTAGATTGTCCTAAACCAAAATGTCAAATTAAATGAAGATTATTGCAGAAAACTGCCAGTACCTCTTTGTAGATCGGTCCATTGACTTGACATTCATGTTTCCTGATTTTTTTTCTTCCAATAAATGAGACATTTTGTGTCCTTTTTCGATGCAATATAGAGCATTATTATGGAGCAATCACTGGCTGTAGAAAACATCTTTGTTTCGTGATTTTTTTTCAAAAAGTCATTTTCGCCCCCATGTAAAAATAAATGGATTGAAAAGATGGAAAATCTTGGACTGTAAAAAATAATCCATTCTGTTCCAATTTGATTCACTTTTTCCTCATCGAATGATGGGAAAAAAACCCATGAAGTAATGCAACAAGAGGCTGAGCCCACAGTTTTGATTTATGGATGAAATTTGCTTATAGACAAATGTATATGGTTAAATATGTGTGTGTCTGCATACATTCACTATATATGTATGCACTAGGGGTGAGTATTGACAAGGATGTTGCAATACGATACTTATCACGATACGTGGGCCACGATACAACATCACGATATATCACGAGATTCTACCCAGTTAATCTCAAAATTAAACGTAGAGATGAAAAATCAAGTTGCTATATATGTTTATCAGAAGATATTGATCATTCAGAGGATAAAATGAGTCAAAACTATTTACTTCAAAACATCCTATTTATTATTAGTGTTTTTGCACATTTTCTCTGAAAAAAAGAAAATGCAGTGTTAAACACTGCCATCATAAATAAAGTGCAACAAGTTTCTTTTCACTGAAACTACTGTGTAGAAGTCTCAAAGTACCATGACAACATAATGACGGAATTGCAACAACTGTAAGTGAGAACATTAAGGATGAATCACCCTGAGTTACTGATAATGCACAAAAATAATAAAAAATAATGTATCAGTTTAAGCACTGAACACATTGAAATCATTGTAACCACCATTGAAATATTGCACAAATACACAAAAATATTGATTAAATAAAAAAAAATAAAAAAAACAATTTAAAATTAAAATCGGCACCCAAAAAATCACGATATATTGTGAAATCGATTTTTTTTTCACACCCTAGTATGCACACATTTATTTTAATTATATATATATGTATATAATTAAAAGGCTTTTGTTATCTATATGTGATAATTTTACTAAATCTTTTTCAATTTTATTCAAAATTTTCATAGTATTACAGTATTACATACATGCATAGATTTGACATCTGTATTTGTTGCTGTACGTCTTGGTCGTAAAACAGTCACAACAAGATTCAACAAGTCATTTTAAATACAACAAGACCTCAATACTCCAGAACGGGGATTTATGAAACCAAAAATAGAATAAAATAAAAAATTATACAGAGTTCAACACTTTTCTAGGGAGGAATTCTGATAGTTTTGAGGTGTTAAATTTTACTACATTATTTGTATATACACAAATATGTCTATTATACTACTCTACATCAAAGCAATAAGCCCTTTAATCTATAAATGATTGACTCACTCTATAATGTAATTAGATTATTAAACTATTAGGGGACGAATATGTGCCTGACCCAAATGTAATAATAAACAAAAAGTTTTCACGTTTTTGTCTCAACATCTTGTTACATTATTCACAAGTTGTAACATTTTGGGTTTTCTTACATTTTTTTTACAATAACAATTTGGGTTTTATGGCTTTTGGACTTTTTATTTGTGTAGTCGTCTGTTCCACTTGTTCACATCGTGATGGTTCACCAAACGTCGGGAACATTCCATCCATCCGTCCTAAACGATTTGGCACGCGTTTCTGTTTTTCCAGAGGCCATTTAAGGGCTGTGACCTGAGCAGATCTTTGTAGGCCAGTTGATGCAACTTCAGACATCAGCAGCAGCAGAAGCTTCTGCAGCTTCTGCAGTTTCTGACACGGGGCCAGGAACGTCTCCATGATTCATGGCCCTTCCCGACACCTCGCTCATGCCTTTACTCTTCTTAATCTCTTTGCACATTCCCTCTCTCTCTCTCTCTTTCTCTCTCTCTCTCTGTGTGTGATGATGAGTTTTCCTTTTGTTTGAGAAGGGCACAAATGATGTCATCATTGAAGTCAGGGATGGGGGCGTGGCCTCTTCCACCGCTGAACCAGTTTGTGTGGATTGGATTGATTTCCCCTTTGAGGTTCACTTCTGTCCTATTTTATGGAAAGAAACCAGACTCGTAGTGAGAGAAAGTTGCTCAGCGTCTCGTCCGATCACTCCTCACAAACAAGCCATATCTGCCTTCCAGATTTCTCCTGCCCCCCGCCACCCCCACCCCACCCCCACGCCCTACCCCCCTGCTGTCTTTTTGATTGAGAGACCAAAGCAGCTCCAAACACTGACTTCATTAGTGATGATTGATAAGAGGCAAAACAGGGTGCGTCTCTTTGTGTGTGTGTGTGTGTGTGTGTGACCCATATCCCTTCCAAACATTTCCCCCATCTACTGTCAGACATCACCCTTCTGTCTCCCCCCCTCCCGTGATGAATTCAGGGCCAGTGATGGAGGCAGCAGGTCAATACTGTGGGTAATGAATGTGTTTAATAAGCACCGTGGGTCGATGGACTTAATGAAGGTGTGACGGAGAACGGGCCTGGGGATTGCTGCTCTAACAAGGCTCTAACGACGACTCCACGTCTGGGGTTAACGAGGTCATCTCCATTCTCTCACCTGTACAATTTCTGGGCGTCTCTCGCCCCTTTGTCCAGTCTTATTTAATACAACGCCTTTGTTTCCTCTCTTGGATGTTCCTGTTTCTTTCCTTCTCCTGTTGATTTTCTTCAGAACTCTGGAAGAAATGCTCTTGTGCAGTGGTTCTCAAACTTGTTTGGCTCAAGTACCCCCGTTCTCCTATTTCTGAATCAAAATACCTCCTTTGTTCAGCTACATTTTGCTCAGAATACTGTGAAAAACAACTTTAGAGCACAATGATGGAATGAAAGTACAATATATAACACATTTTAAAGAATCGAACTTTGTAAATAAGTGGAAAGAAGCTGTATTTAGTGCCTCCTGAAATAGACTTATTTCTACACTTTTTATCATTTCTGGTCATCTCCAACCTGGTGAGGGACCAAGATCATTTTTTTAATCATTATTCTGATTATCACTTTGAACCAAAAATATACATTTTAAAATACTCTTATTTTGAATTCCTTTATTTTGTCAATTTTCCACTCTCTTTCTCTCTCAAGTACCCCCTGTAGTGCCATTGCGTACCCCCATTTAAGAAACACTGCTCTAGAGTGATACAAGCCTTTTATTCCCTCTGAGAAGATGAAGCTTTTTTTTTCCTTTTTAGCTTTTTATTCAAACAATCACAGATTAGATAGAAGTTATTGGGTCATTCCATTTCAATAAATGGCCCAAACACTTCAGTCTCTCTTTTACCAGTGGTTCCTTAATTATTCAATAGTCACACTGTACATTTTTAGTTAATTGGATGAATACTTTTTGAGATATGGCCAGTTTAGTGAGGGAGGGGGGTTATGTGTTGATTTTCGCTCATCCTTATTTTTCTTAATTTTCAGCTTCCAATATCTCAGGAATTACATCACATAGAAAGGTAAATGTGGTAAATGTGGTATAGTAATAAGCTCCACATACTTAGAATATAGAAATTTTTTTGTTTCGTTTTGTTTTCATTGAACTTTAGTTTTGTTTTCATTGAACTTTCCGAAATCATACCAAACACGCTAAAAAGGACTAATCGAGCCAACTACTGTCATTAATACTATATTTATATACTTCAGATGACATCCAGAAGCCGTGAAAGTTGCACTGAAATGATGCCAGATGACCTCACGTCCATTTGCTACACCCTCGGCCACCCATTCTAAGGGAAAAATCCCATGAAAGTGTGTGATTTTGGTCCCAAAGTAAGTTCTTTAAATTATTGCCAACCAGCATCAAGTTTGCACAAAACTCCTGTGCATGTTTCTTCACATTTTACACAATAATTGAAAATGTTCATTTATCTCTGAGGGTGTTTTTCTTCGAGTGCTTTAATATGGAGAGGCAGATGTTCTTTCAATTTAATAAGTATTTATCAGAATGTTGAGTTATGACAAACAGGTGGTTGATTCTTCGTCACTTCATCACATTTTGTTGCGCTTGTGCATTTTTTTTGGATTTCATAAGTTTCTGTCTTCTTCCCCTCCTGGTAATCCATCTTTCTTCACACTTAATTAGTTGACGACAGCCACAAACCTCGATTCTTCTACTGAAAAAACACAATCCATTGGATACCTATATAAACAATACAACTATGAACTCAGCTAAGATCATAAATACGCTGTCTGCTTTGTCTTGTTTTTGCTGCCTGTTAAAGTATTCACCCTCCTGTTGAGAATTTTATTGTCATTAGTTTCTAATTAATATGTTCAATATTGTTTACTTTCCTCCAGTCCCCCCCCCCCCCCCCCCCCAAGCCATCATTACTTCCTGTTTCTTCACTCCCTGTACCAATGTTTCACCCTTAGTAAAATGTGACTTCCTGAACCTCACATTTCCTCACCCAGCGTGGCCAGAGTGCAACACCGTTATGAGATATAGCATCAAGACAAGTAATCGATTAATGGAGCACTTAGCTGGGCTAATTAACAGCTTTGCATGGCAGGGGTAAAGATTTTAGCAGCATGAAAGGAGGCTTGGAGGCCCGTGATAACCTTTGAGGCATTAATAATTTTACAGCTGGTCGGTATCAGAGGTCACGGGCCTACGGTTGAACAGAAACGCTGCACATTGCTCCGTGTTGTCAGCTTAGGAACGGAAATTCTTTATTATGGCTCATTGACACCATCCCTGTAGTTTGAAATCTGATTATCTAAAGGTTAACTATGGAAAGCTTGATCGTTATTTTTATAGCTGCTGATCTTACTTAACATTATGTTTTTATTTTTTCTGGGTTAGGGAAAAAAAAAAAGACAACAAAAGTACAATATATGACAATAAAATTACACAAAATGACAAAAGAAGTACAATATGACAATAAAAATACACAAAAAGACAAAAAAAACACACAAAATGAGAAAAAGAGACACAACACTACGACTATGACAAAAAAGTGAAAAAACACACAAAGTGGCACGAAAAACCTCCAAAAATACACAAATTGACTCAACAACAAACAACAATTACAGTTAACGGAACCTTGGAAATATTTTTATTTATTTATCAGATAACATGTTGCAGGCTGCATAGATCAATACATCACAGATCATTTGCCCCATTGAAAGTTTGTTTTGATCTCTACTGTAAACACTTTCTTATTAACATTGTCAGAAAAGTTTGGCGCATTGCATTGTGGGATAGAAGTGTTTTTACTTCATTCTTAATGTGCATTCACACCGACAGCAACTTCAGTGACTCTGGCGACTAGATGACACTCAAAATCAAGGAAAAAGACGCAACGTAAAACAACGCGACTAACGCGATTCCTGCGACTCCGTTGCATAATCTGAGTCGCTGGTAGTCGCTCAATAACTCGAGAAAGTACTTTTTTGTCTCATTTTGATTTAATACTATGTTAAGATTTAATTTATTCAGACGACAGTTTTTTCAGGAAATTTACTTTGATCTCCTGAAACATCAAAGCGATCCGCAGATGCCTCTGAAGAAGACTGGCAGTTTTAAGCAACTATAGTCATTGAAGTCAGCACCACACGCACCTTTACTGTGATTTCTTGTGTTTGCTCAAAAAAAACTCTGCCAAAGTGTTTTCTCAAATCATTTCTGGTGTTTTCACTGAAAGTTACAGCAAAGCAAGTGGACTTTTGGACTGAACGATCCGTTTCCGGCTGAAATTGAATGTTTCGCAGAGTGAGGTGATATCACGGGAAATACCGAGAACAAACTAGAACAAAAATGGAATTAAACCAATCACTGTCCTGCTTGTCTGGAGAAGAAACACAAGAATGATATAAAAACACATCCCATAATGCAATGCAGCAAACTTCAGTGTTTGGAGTGGAGATCTAAACAGCAATTTCAACCTTTCACATATATTTTTAGAGCAATTGCTCAATGATTTATTGATTTATAAGGGCAGACACTGTCTTCATCTGATAAAAAAGTATTATTTCCAGCAGCTTTAAAGTAATTACGCTTATTATTTCTTGCCTCCTGCTCTTTCTTCCCTCCCTCTAAATCTCTATTTACTTCCCTTTCTCTGCACCTATTCCTGCTACCTCCAGCCAAATTTGGGTTGGTTAAATTAGCTCTCAATTAAAAATGAATTTGATGTAAATGAACACACTCTGGAGGGCTCAGATGAAAGGAAAGGCCATTGCCGACGGGCCTCCGCCCACCCCACTCCCTGCCTGCCTGTCTGTCTGTCTGTCTGTCTGTCTCGCTGTACACCACTGCTTTGTGTGTTTTTGGGGGCACGCAAAGTAAATTATGTGCGTATTGTTGAGTGAAGGCAGCCGATTTGCATTTAGATAAATCCCTGTGGATGTGTGGTTGTCATTGAGATGCAGGGGGCTGAATACATTGGCCCCCTACTCAGGCGGGCAGGCACTACTACTACTAGCAGGGCTCGGTGTGTGTGTGTGGTGTGTGTGTGTGTTTGTGCTGTGAGTGTGTGTGGCTCTACCTGGAGCAATTGCCCCACTTTTTCAGACAGCGGGGAGAGGCTGGAAATATTACCCAGCACTGCAAACCGAGGTTTGCCCACACACACAAAATTAATTCGAACCTGACCTTTCTATATGTGCACAGCACTGACATAATGACTAATAAGGAGGGAGTGCACACTCATTTAACTGGACAAACTGCTGAAGGTGTGGCTCTTCACTTTCAAACTTTAGTTTTTATTGCTGTGAACACATGGCAAACTCATGGCCAGGGGGTTTAAAACCGGCCCCAAGGAGCATCCAGTTCGGCCCGCAGGAGGAAGCAAAAATTGCAGAGAAAACACAAATCACTGTGTAAATGAAACTAAACACTCCTGGTGCTTTTATCACATGATTGCAGTCATTCTTAGTGTTAAACTGCTGAAAAACTCAAAATAATTACAAAAGCCTTCAAGTTTCCATTGTTTAAATAGAAACTGGTCACAAAATCTAGGAACTTTAAAGTATAGATCCTGTTAGGACTGATATTTAATAGATATAGATAGTGTGATAGCAATAAATGAGAGATATTATCTATCACTTATTGCTTGGATATTGTTGGTATTTTATGTGGCACAATAATGTTGAAATTACTTGTTTTCCTGCATAAAATTTGAGACCCACTTATGATCACACTGTTCCCTATTTGGCCCCTGAACTAAAATGAGTTTGACACCCCTGGCTTAGAATAAAATGATAATAAACTATGAAATTCTATGTTGAAATATTAGCATTATTTATTTTAGAAGTTAGCACGTTGGAGAGTCAAGTTGCAAATAAATAATTTTGTGCTTCCCTTGTTGTTGATTTTGTTGTTTTTTTGTTGCATGTTGTGGTCGGCTGCTCTCAGCCTCACTGATGGATTGGCAGGTGGGGGGTGTAGGGTGGGGGGGGTGCAGTGCGGTGCTGATTGACAGTCAGGGCTGAGTGTGGGCAGATGGGCCTAAGTGGCTGTAAATATGAAGCCTGTGTGACAGGTGAAGGTCACAGTGGTGGGAGGTAGAGGAGCAGACGTACGCCTTAATGTGCAGGTAGGAGCTTCACACCAAGACGTAGCACGTGTGATCTCTGGAACGTTACGTAGGAGTTATCTAGTCGTTTCAGTCACGTCCTGTCCTAAGAAATGCATCAAATAGTAAATTATAAGTGTAGGTATAGCATAACGAATGATTCCTCTGTGTACACAGGAACATTTTTGGCTTTTTTGACAGGAATAATTACCAGCTTCTGTCTATTGCTGTAATAAAATAGAGCAGAAATTGCTCCAATTGAATATATCATCACATGCATGTTTTGGAAAAATATCAAACAATTATACGTAATTTGTCTTCGTAAACAAGTGGACAGAGAGACAAAATATTCATTTTTGCACAGAATCTGAAACTTCACCTTCTGAAATGGAAATATCTATATGACATGGACTAAACCCTCAACCACATTTTTTTGGGACAATATCACACATTTCCACTTTTTTTCCCACTGTAAAACCGGTCTAATGTATAGCAAACTTGTGCTGATTTCAAAGCATTCCTGCTGTCACAAATCACAAAATGACTTTAAAAACACATACATTGACCAAAGAAATACACAAACCAACAGACAGATACACAAAATGACTTCAGAAAACATGCAAAATTACAGAAAAGCACACAAAAGGACAACAGAAATACCCAATTTACTCTTAAACCTAGAAATATACACAAAAATATTATAAAAATATCCAAAATCGACACAAAAAATAGACACCATGGCACCAAAAATACACCAAAACACACAAAATTAGAGAAAATGACTTTAAAAACACACAAAATGACCAAATAAATACACAAAATGACTCCAGGAAACTTGCAAAATCACAGAAAAATACACAAAATTTACTCAAAAAACTAGAAATATACACAAAAATATTGTAAAGATATAAAAAATGACTCTGAAAGACTATAAAAACACAGCATAAATGAGGAAAATTCACAAAATGACTTCATAATTGATAGACATGGACGTTGATAATGTGGTCCTCGGAATCGGTCCCATTTTTGTGGCCTCCACTGTGATAAAAGTTGCCATCCCTGCTCCGCTGCTTGGACTGTAGGCGTGCGTGCGTGTCTGTGTGTGTGTGTGTCTCTTTGTGTGCGTGTCTGTGTGTGTGTATGTGTGTGTGTGTGTGTCTGTGTGTAATTGACTGGCTCTCTGCTTAAGCTGGGGTGAGTTACAGCGACCTGTTCCACTGAGTAGGATGAGCAGATGATTGAAGGATACAGAGACGACTACTGTGCACCACTCTGCACTAGAACAAAAAGATGTAACGCGATAACACTGGAAAGGAAATGCAGAGAAAATGAGAAACCAACGAAGGATGAGAATAAATTAAAGTCATATTTACATCCAATATGCTCAAATTTAATTCTTCACGCCCTGTTGTCGTCTGGCCCTCATATTTCTTTCAGATTTAATTCTAAAGTAAGTAATAAGAGTGTGTTTTTTTAATTTGTCTTTATTTACTTTAGCGCCGAAGACAAAGCTTCCTTTTTATCCGAGCAGATTTAAACATTTTAATCATGGAAGCTCCCTGTTTTTCTTGTTTGTTCTTGGCCTGAGTTGAACCGTGTTGATAAAAATGGTAATCTTAGACTGATCTCCTCTGTTTCTCAGAGTCTGGGCAGATAAAGGCTAATAGTATCCAGAAAAGTCTTCCATCCATCTCTTTCTTTTTGGGGCCCACCTCCGCTGATCTTTCTTTTCTTCCTCTGTAAATGCATCTCTGCCAGGATGGAATGAGCCATTGTGGCATTGCCTTGTCTGCTGGAAACGTGCCATAGAAGCGTAGGAGTACGACGAGTGGATAAACCCAACACTCGCACAGGCCCGAGCTTTTCTCACAGCACATGATGTGATTCAGGAGACTTTACAGTCGACTGTAGACGGTCTTCTTCTTGGACTCGAGGGAAATTTCAGTTCGACACTCGTTCAGGGAAACCTTCCCTTTCCTCCTCCCACGCACCGTTGGATGCTTTAGTCACAATCTTGGCCTTTCTTCATCACTTCCAGCGTCCTGTTAGGGAGTCTGGCAGCGTGTGTGGAGGAAAAGTAAGGATTGCTAAGTGAGGTGAATCACCGCAAGAGGTGGGAAATGAAAAAGGAGAGGGTTGGGAATTATAGGTCTTCTAAATGGGAGTGCTGGTATTTAGGTGATATTTATTTTGGAAGTTGACATTTGAATGATGTGGGAGTGTTAGGATAGATTCTCTCAAGGATAACGCATTTATTGAAATCAGCCAGTATTAATTCTAATTGACCATTGGCTTCTTGGTGGGATATGGCCTTATGCAACCTACGGATAGATTTTCAAATCAAAAAGGTAAACACAGATGAATCAGGACACAAAAAACAGGACCCAGTAACCAGTAAAACCAATTTAAAGCTTAAAATTACTTTTAACTTGTATTCACGTTGTATGACACGTCGAAGTGTAAATTTAAGTCAATTTTGATGTGTTGCATATATATATATTTTCACATTTAATTACATTTTAATTAAGTCGAAACTGAAAAACTTGCAAAATCACAGAAAAAGGCACAAAAAGACAATAGAAATACCCAATTTACTAGAAATATACACATGTTGGAAAAATATCCAAAATCAACACTAAAAATGCACAAAATGACACTAAAAATACACCAAAACAAAAAATGACTAAAAACACACAAAATGACCAAATAAATACACAAAATAAGAGAAAATTTCACAAAATGACTTCAAAAACACACAATATTACCAAAAAAACACACAAAACAACAGGAAAATACACAAAAACACACAAAATCACAGACAAATGCACAAAAGATTGATAGAAATACCCAATTTACTCTAAAAACTAGAAATATACTACAAATATATTTTCACATGTAGTAATTCTAATCATATTTTAATTAGTATTTAATTGATTTACAAATATCTTAATTGAAATATTGACATCATTAATTCCTTTTTCAACTTGTAAGAATAACAGTCAAAATTATTTGATTCTTCCATTTCAAATATCAACAATTACATGATCTGTAGCACAAATTTGCGTATTCCTTTCAGATATGTTGCCTGATTAACAAACGGATGCACGTGTCAAAATTGAATTAAAAATTTCTGTAATTGAATTTGAATGGAAGTCAATGGTACATTTTGACTAGTTATAATTAAGTTAGTGAGAATTGAATTGTTGACAATTAACATGATAGATATCATTAAGTAGAATGATTTGCAACTAGTCAAAATTACATTGTGGATATGTCGACTTTGGATCATAAGTAGCTTAAAAGCAGTTGTTGACGTCTCCAAATACAATTACTTCTGCTGATTTATGGCGCTAACTTTCAGTGTATTATTTTCTTTATACATTTATTTTTCTTCTGGGTTCTTGTCTGGTTTCACGAGCTAGATGTAAGGACATTTCTTTCACTATGCACATTTAAATTGTTGTGAATGATGATAAAAATGTGTTTTATTCTGATTAAATGTTAAAAGGACTTGCCGTACAATATGTTGTTCTATTATTTAGTGTTATTTCTACTTTGTCTGCTGATGACGTATAAGTGCACTGGGGGTAAGTGGTCTGCTGACTTGTGGTTCTTCTGATCTTTATGGGGTTCTGTAGGATTAGGTTGTGCATGTGTAAATGTTTGGTTGTGTGTACAGACCTTGCTACTGCTCTAGTGCATCTTTTCTCCCTCCCTTCATTGTCTTTTCCCTGTAATAAAGCCAAGTATTTATTCCCCCCTCTTCAGCTCAGGGGTCTCTTAAAGGGACAAGGGGACCAAGCTGATATTAGACTGTTTGTGTGAGTGTGTGTGTGTGTTTGTACACGCGACACTCAGGGTGTGTGTGTGTGTGTTTGTATGTGTGTGTGTGGGCGCTGCTGGTCTTTTTTACTCTCCCGCCGTTGCGATGTCTGCTTGTCTCATCGGCCGTCCCAAACGTACAGTTGCGTCTTCTTACGTGCTAACACACCAAGATTGAAAGTTGCTGATTCCGAGCCGCGGGGACTCGTAGACGAGAGGCCTCTGGCGGGGGCTGATTGAGCTGTGCTGAGCCGAGGTAGAAAAGTTACAGTAGCGTGCTATTACCTGCCAGGGGCCCGAGGAGTTTATTAGCATTGCAGATAGATTCTGGCAGAACGCGGTGCAGCCGAGCAAATCTTTTTATGACTGTGGTCCACATGGGATTTAAAAAGGCTAAAAAGGTCTGTCTCGTGCACGTCAACGAGGCTCGAGTTTTGACTGGTTTGTGAAGATATGAAAGCACTTCTGACTGAGGGTCTTTGATCACAAATACTTTCAACTGAACGTTTTGACTGATGGAAAGTCATATTTAAACCCAACTTACATCTGTTTCAAATGTTTTTATTAAAACATTTTCAGGCAGTATATAAACATACACTGTAAGTATACAATGAAGTTTGTTGTCTAAGTAAAACAGACAACAAAAAATACCACTAACTAAAATGAACAACATCCAAACCTTGAAGACAGATTGTAAACAGGGGCGCACAGATTGCAATTTTCTGGCCAATCAGTAAAAAATAAAATTAAAGCCTGACCTGCCGATTTTTTTAATATAACAAAGCATACATCTTGAATGTTCCAATTTTATTTAACTGTAAAACATTGAACAATACCCATGAAACAATGCATGAAGTAGTTATCTCAAATATGAATGTAACTACGTAATGCAACGTAATGTAATTCCAATCATGTAGACATCTTCTACGTCCTCGATGGAAAGAATCAGCAGACACGCGACCCGCCACTTTTACCAAGAGTCGAGCGTGTATCTAGCCGCAAACGTACTGCTCGGACAGGCAGGCTCACCTCTGCCTGTTCTTTTTGTCGGAAAAAATGTGTTCGATTGCATTGACAGACCAACTGATCAATTCCATGATTTCGGTTTTGGATGAGCACACATGCACACATGACCTGGTGGGTGGGGCCTGTCAGTCATCTCACAGCAGAAGAGGACAGTGGCTGACTCTATGACCGACTTTAAGACTTTTGCAGAGTTTGAAAAGATCTGTTTCATATGCAAGGATCGGCCGATAGCCAATCACCCAAAATAAGGAAAATTTTACATCCTTAAATGTAAACAAAAGTAGATGCATGAATACTACATACACTGGGGAGGAAGAGGACCACACACCCATCCATCCAATCCATCCATCCAACCGTCCAACTGACCAAACTCTCTTATGGATTATAATGCTGAGTTAGAGATATTAAGGTTAACAGGCTCTCTGAGAAAGGTATTGTAAAAGAGGAGACCATACCTCTTCAAAATAAGAAACATGAACTAAGTGTGTGTCTTATTCGTTCTAAATGTACAGTATTCTTAAGTTCACCAAGCGACATATGCGGAGGTTCTTTTTTTTTCCAATGTATAAGAAGCAACTTCTTGGCTATGATAATGATAGTGATAATGCTGCAAGAAAGAAAACATTGCTGAGAATTGTTCTCTGATATTCCTAGAATAATCATTTCTAAGTCAGGAACTAGTTGAAATTTAAGGATTTCAGATCCAACTTACATCTGTTGACTTGTTTGACAGATAATCTGTTCTCCCCCCAAAGCTCCTGAATAGAGTAATTAGTATAAAAGTAATCAAGGTCACATTGGAGTGTTTTCAAATGGCAGGGCTGTTTAAGTGAGCCCTGAGAGAACAGTGATTTGTTGTTTTCTTGGGTTAAAGCAGTGGAGCAGGGATTGGCGCAGAGCGTTCTGCGGGTGAATTAGCTCTTCACGGCTATGGGACCGGGCCTGACAGTTGGCACAGTGAGGATGATTTATGACTGCCCAGGATAGGCAGAGATGGATGAGGAGGAATAACTTTGATCTAACTTTTCCTCCCTGGTCCTTGGTGAGATTTGGCTGGAGCTTCTCTTTTACTTCTGGATGAAAGCGGACAGTGTATACCAGCCTGTTTTTCTGAGATATATGGCTCCACATTACACAAAGTTCAACTAGTTTACATGCAAATATAGGCGGACTTTTCCTTGTATAGTGTTGGACCAATGCTTTCACACATTATGTGACATTAAGGACTGGAAAACTGGCTTTCCAAGTTAGAGAGCACTTCTTTGTTTTTGGGGGCGTTCACACTGACAAATCCTAGAGCGGTTAAAACGCTTTAGTTTAGAACATTGTCAAACTAATGGTCCCGGTGGCCAAATCCAGCCTTTTGGCAGAGAAAAACAGAGAAATGACAGAGAAAACATAAATCATTGCGTAAATGAAAATTTTTTCAGGGGTTCACAGTTTTTTCCAATGCTTATATTGCATGAATACAGTCATTTTTACGTTAAACAGTTGAAAAAAACTCAAAATTCCTAAAATTATTATATAATTTTTCTCTTAATTAATTAGAAATGGGTTGCAAAATCTAGGAAATTTAAAGTTAGGATTCTGCTGGGACTGATATCTATCACTTACTGCTCTAGAATTTGTTTGCTATGATAGTCCTCCTCGTTTGGTCGGTGTGAACACGCAAATGAAGTCTAGAGCAGATAAAACAGGATAATTCTAGACAATTGTTTCTGTCGGTGTCGGAGTGTTTCCAATTGGTCTATAGCCATTAGGAGCGCCGTGAACACAGTATCGACGATGACGACACACCGGTTTAGTCCCGGACTGGGTCTGAATGGGCGGAGCTGATAATTTGATCACCTTTGTTTGGCTCAGTTTGCGTTCAGAGAACAACTTCTCATCCACTCCAAACAACCTCTGGTGAAGTTTCATGAGCAAACCAGTTACTGTAACTAGTTACTGTAACCAATTCCATAAGCTAACCAGTTACTGTAACTAGTTACTGGAGTAGAGACTTCTCTTGGCACTTTTGTTTTTTACCAACATTCAACAATGGAGCAGCAACAAACTGTTGTACTTTCAATGGTTTTAAAGCCCTGGTTCGTGCCGTCACAGTTACTCCTGACCACCCATAATACCGTACGCTCTACGTCGGTAGCGCTTGTGTTCACAACGCACCGAATCACTCAAGACTTGGATTGGAAATGCTCCGAGACTGGCAGAAAATCGCTCCAGAATTTCACCGTTTGATCCACTCTAGACTTGGTTTGCATGTTCACACTGACCAAACGAGGAGGCCTATCGAAGCAAAATGACCCTGGAGCGTTTTAAAAGCTCTAGGGCCCGTCGGTGGAAACGCACCCTCAGTGCTTTTGCCCCAACACATAAAATCTGAATCTTCTCTTTTCCAGATATCGTCAGTTATCTGGATTATTGATCCTGATCATGGTATCATGATGATTCACAATTTATATCCCCATTAATAACCATACAGTAGGTCACAATGTATTAGTCCATTTTTTTAAATGTGATGAAACGCACAATTTGGATTCGATCTGGATGAAACTCGTTTAGGTAATCGAGTAACCAACTCGACATAACTGAATCAAATTACATAAAGATCGGCCAATCAAGAACTGAGATATGACATTGATTTTTCAAACTGATCCATAATCAGTGTATTGATCCGGGTCCATGGCCTAAAGTCTGTCTTTGGTTAAAAGATTTTATTTTGACATAATCCTGCTAACAGACAAACAAATAAATAAATGAAAGGTGGAGGTAATTAAGAGGAAGCACCTATAAAAATGAAATAAAAAAAAGTCCTGGATTTAAAATGTTATAAGCAAAATAGTTTCAACAAAAATTCAGTTTAACTGCAGTTTGTGGTGTGATTTTTGCTGTTATGTATGTCATTTATCAATAAATGTTAAATAATGCCACTGATACACTGAAGTTTGTCTTATTAAAACCATAAAAAACATAAATAAATCATAATATAAAAGCAATATTTTTTATTCCCCACTGAACCTTTTTTTCTTGCAGACAAATACACGAGTCATCATAACTATTGTGTGCTAAAACATGACTGCCCTTGGTGTTACATTTACATTACATTATATACGTAAGTAAGGTCATGTTCCTGTAATTAGAGTAACAAGGTTGCATTGCCTTCCTTTCCCTCAGAGAGGACAATCCATTATCAGTAAATGATTAAAATCTTTCTACACATTTTGCATAATTTACCGGCCTATGAATGAGCTTGTTTTTACCGCCTTTATTTAGCATAATTAAGGCGATGTTCAGTAACTACATGGAGCGAACTCTTTACAAGAGTCATTTCAAAGGTGTTTAGATTATTTTCTAAATTTCATACACACACAACTGAGCGATAACTATGTAAATCCACTTTCTACATTTTATAGCTTTATTCATATTCTGTTTGTGATTTTTATGTATCCTTCTTACTCACTGGTTTATTATGAGGAATTCTTCAGAAACCTTACATTAATTCTGAAAATAAAGGTTGGATTTCTTGTATTTGTGTTCCTTTTGATGGCCTGTGCGCATGAAGTGTAATCCCCTCATCTCCTTCTATTTCTTGCCAAACAATTTCATAATAAAAGAGATGAACACCCTCTAAACCAACACACAACAGGTGCGGTAATTGGACACACGCGTAGACGCCGACATACATCGTCTTGGGCTGTGGCCGCTTTCGAGGCTTAGATGTTCTGTAGCTGAGACTCCTGCGGCTTTCCGTCTCAGCGTGTGTCCATCCCAGCTCATCTTCTGTCTTTGTACAGGTCACACCGTAATCCCATGAAGGGCTTCTGGTTCCAGGCGGCCCCAGGAAAGGGTTTAGCCAGCTAGTCTCACAGGGACCAATCATGACTAGTTTTCAGTTGCTGGTTTTTTCCTTTGTCATTGTTCAAACATTGGTGAAAAGAGTTTCCCCACAGACATGTTTGATCATGTCCATTAAGACATGAATAAAATAGACATTCATAAACATTCACACACATGGTTCCTAAAGAGTCCAAAGCACACGTGACGATAATGTTCTCTACAAAGAGAGACACACAACTGTTAGGTCAACGAAAGACCTCATTTCTCACATTATTCATATTAATTCACTTCCATTTCTGTGGGTTTTTTTTTATGAGGACCTGCCCTCCCGATCTTTATCTGTCATTGCGAGAGAAGTGCTTTATGCTACGAGACTAAGATTGATGAGAAATGTCTTTGCAATCTGCAAACCAAAGGTGTCTTTGTATTTTCTTATCCTTTCCATGAATTTAAACTTAAAGCTCCAGGAGATGAAACATTTTTAATAGATAAGTCATCTTCCACAAGATTGTGATTTTGTGTCTTCGCCCTTCAAAACTCTGTCAAAGTGACTTCCCGACACATTTCTGATGTTTTCACTGAAAGTTATGGCGAAACAATGGAGGATGCTATTTTGGGAGTTTACACGGAAAGATCCGAATCTTGTCGAAATGGAATGTGTGGTAAAGTGAGGTGTTGTCACAGGGAATACTGGGAACAAACCAGAACATAAATGGAGTCAAACAATCACTGTCCTCATTGTGTGGAGAAGAAACACAAGAAATCAGAGTAAAGCCTCAAACAACACCCACAAAGCAGAGTCCGCCAGGCCAATAAAAGGCAAAGCTCAGAGGACTTCTCTGCGTAGTTGGTGTCACACAAAACGCTGCTCGGCATTGTATCAACCTGCATTAAATGTAACACCAACCTGTATTTCACCACCTTATGAAACAGAGCAGGAGAGACTGGCAGACGAGCTAAGATGGTAGCAACATCTTTAAAAACACATCCCAGGAGTACAAGGACGACAGAGAACCGCTAAGAATCATGGGACGTGTAGGATTTTAATGGAAACTACTACGCAGTGGTGCGCCTAAGTATGTAAGCTCTGAGGAGACATTGTCCATAAGAGTGTGAATAAGTGTTTACAGTGGAGATGAAAACAAACTCTTGGGGCGACAATTTCTTCTACATTTGTTTGTGAGTCAACGATCTTGGACTTATTGATCTATTAGGCCTACATCATGTTTTTATCTGATCAAAAAATGCAAATATCTCAAACAGCTTTAAAAGGACCCTCCACTGTTTCATTGTCTACTACAAAACCACAGAGCAACCAAAAGCAGCACAAGTTGTCATTTTCACTGAAAAAGCTGCTAAATGATCTATAAATCAGGCTGAATGTTTCACTCCAATAGAAAACAATGGGATGTTTACAGGCAGTGGGGCCGTGTGACATCATCAATCACCTGATTCCAAGATGGAGGAACACAGGCTCTAAAACTGTAAAATAGTCCCATTTTTAAAAGGCAATAAAACTGCATAGGCATAGATCTTCTAATAAGTATATTTCAAAGGTTTTAGGCCATATTTGCATAAAAACAGTGCAGGATCCCTTTAAATAGATTTAAAAATAATAATAATAAATAGGAAAGCAGATACACATTTAATGGTTTTAATGGTAATTAAAGCAGAATAATCCACCATCATTTAAACATTAATGTAGATACTTTTTATGAGTTGGAAAATAGAATAAGACAGTCCTTTAGTTTGGTTTAGATCTTTACAATATCAGAGCTTTGATGGTAAATTCTACACATTTTGACCTTTTCTATGTAAAATCTACAGCAGACCTTCACAAGGCAAGTGACATAATTTGAGCTTTTTAATTGAAAAGAGAACTATTTTTGCTTTTTACTTTTAGACCATTTTACAAGATGTATCAAATGGAATCTGCTTATGCCTTCACCTCACTACTTTTCAAAATAAACTACCTGTTTATACAACATAGTTCTTAGGTTGCCTTTACCATGTAATTCCTCTTAATACTTCTCCGTTTCACTTTCCGTCTCCTTCCCCCTTTCCTCAGACTATATAACGTGGACACACTTCATGGTTTAGTGGAGTGTCTGAGCCTCTCCCTGTGTTCCCTGAGAGGCCAGACTTTTAAAACCCAAGCTTTCACTTCCTCTCTCATCAACCCGTCTCCTCTCTGCTTTAGAGACTCAACCCTTCCCCACCCCCTCCCCCCACAGAGGCCTCACCTTCACTGTCCATCCACCTATGTTTTCTGATGGATAAAAGCTGAGTGAGGATTAATTTAAGAGCACACCAGACGAGCCGTTTGTTGTGTTTTTGCCTTCTTTGCCTTCTTTCCTTTTTCCTCCTGTGGTTTCTTTCGCTTTGTTTCCATTATCTTTGCTCAGAGAAGAGGGTTTTGGGTCAAGATGTGTCGTAAACTCTCAGGGCCGTAACACTAATAATCCTCTCTGTGTTTGGTGCTTTGGAAAATGTAGACGCTGCTTTTCTCCCTTATACTTTTTCTTTATATCGCTGGGTCATGATTATTCTGTTAACTTACAGGAAGATAAAATGCAGCAATTCATTATTTTGCAAAAAAAATATTTAATGTTTGCTCCAAACTATCTTTACTCTTAGGTTTAAATATGTTTACAGCTTAAAGTACCCAAGGTTTTTTTTACTGTCGATGGTTGCAAATTTCTGCTGAATTTGAAGGGGAATTTAATCTTGGGAATTTAAAAAAATAAAAACTTTTCATGAAAGTTATTTATTGTAATTAACCTGTAAATTTAGAGTTTATTTTAAATAAAATATATTTTCCCAGCTATATTTGACATCCCTGTATTTTATACATTTTCTGTTATTTTCTTGTTAATTCCTATTAATAGTTTCCAAATTTGAAAATTTTTGGAAATTTCTTTTTCTTGCTAATATTTATATGTTAATATGATACAGTTAATTTAAATTATTTCTCATTTCTGGTAAACATGAATAAATACCTTGCATGAAAAGTTTATCCATTTGAATTTTCCCAAATTCTCACGATCAAGTTCCCATGGAAATTTTCTAAAGATTTTCCTATCTTTTGTCTTAATTTTATTTTTATTTAGTATATTATATAATATATTTTCTCCAAAATGTATTTACCCTTAGTTTAAAGTTGTTTACAGCTTAAAGTACCCAAACTATTTTTGCTTTGAAGATTTACACCTATTAAGGGTTGCAAAAGAGCGGCAAAATTTGTGATGAATTTCAACGACAAAGGCTCCTGAATTTTGGGAATATTCAAAAATATAAACTTTTCATCAAAATCATTAATTGGAATTATCCTGTAAATTGAGATTTAAAAAAACAAAAACAACCAATGCTGATATTTTAGATGATGCAAAAATTGATTTTCCCAGCTATATTTGACATCTATGAATTTAGTAAATTCCCTGTTTTTTTCCCATTAATTTCCATGAAAAGTTTCACACTTTGAAAATTACTGGAATTTTGCAACCGTAGTTGAAATTTTGTTTCAAAATTGTATTATTTTTGCATGGACGCTAATATTTATTTGTATTTAATATAGTTAATTAAAATTATTCCCGATATCTGAAAAATTCAAATAAATAATTCTCATGAAAAGTTTTTATTTTTGAATATTCACAATTTCTTAAACTCAAGAACCCATGGAAATTTCCCAAAGACTTTTTTGTCTTTTGTCTTAACTTTTTCCATCTTTGTTCTTGGTTTCCTTTCTGTCTTTGAGCGTGATCCACTTGGATCCCATGGCGTTCCTGTGTTCTGCTCCATAACCCTCTGACCAGTTTATTCTCTGGTGTTCAGGTCACGGTTACTGGTCCATGTCGGCCTTTTCAGTAGCTGTGTTTGGGGGCCGTTATCTCCTTTAGGCAGCTCTCTGTGCTTGTAGAGACAAATACAAGGGAATTGAGTGGATTAGTTGGGTTTTTTGTGGTGTTCGTGTTGAAGAATTATGAAAACATGTAATTTTGTTTTTAAAATGCATGGGCGTAGGCAGAAGAGAAAGTAATGGATTACAAGTAAGTATTCAAGTTACTGTAATTGAGTTGCTTTTTTTGGCTACTTGTACTTGAGTGTATTTCTAAATCAGTAATTTTACTTGTACTTAAGTACGTTTTAAAATAAGTTAATTAATTAATAATTAATTAATTACATTTCTACACCCAACTGTCACTGAGTAATTTATTATTTTATGTTTTAAAATGATCAACGGACATTGCAGATCTAAAAAACAAAAGTAACTAGTAACTTTTACTTTGAGTACTATTTAAATAAGCTATTTTTTCCTTGTACTTGAGTATTTTACGTATGACTTACTTGTACTTGAGTACAATTGCAATCAAGTAACAGTACTTCTACTTGAGCAGGATAATCTGTGTACTGCTTGTTTTTTGGTTATTCTGTTTTAAAACCAAATCAAAATATCAAATTAAAGGTGTGGTTATTGTGTTTCACGGCCCTAAAACCAAAACAGAAATACAGAAACATCAAAAACCAGAGAAGCAACGTGTTTGTGTTTTAAAATTTTATCTTATTTTGTTTGTGTGATCAATGGATATTTACGGGGAAACTATAGATGAGACCTTCACGTTTTATTTTCACCACACAGAGGGACACACGGGGGGGCAGACTTTTACTCCTTGACAAAAAAAGGAGCAACGCATAAGTCACGCTACTGATGAACTGATGAATTGAAACGTTGTTATAAACATAAAATACATGTTTAAAAAAACAAATGTTATGAAAAGCCTGCACATTATATGTGGTCAAAGGAACCAGAGGTAGTGTAATGAATCTACTAGTACTCCTTGTTTTTTGTGATCAACTTCAGTGTGTGTTGACAGTTGCCGTTATTGGCTAGCGGTATTATAGCATGCAAAAAAATTTCTGTAATTGTTTTTGCAGAAGTGTCAAATCGTAGAAGTTCCAACATCTGTTGCTCCTCATGCCAGCCTCACAGTCCATAGTCACCTGTTTATTTGGGTACTATTAGGGCCATGACACCACACAACAAAACCGAGGTGCCCTTGAGCAAGGCACCGAACCCCAACATTGCTCCCTTCATTGTAAAGTGACTGAGTACCCAGAAAAGCGCTATATAAAAATATTTATATATAATAATACTAATAAAACATGAGCAGTTTTTTACTGAAACATCCACAGACTGCTTGAAAACAGGAGCAGAAAACTGCTGAAATAAACCCTAAACAGTCCTATTATGTGAGGAGACCTGGACCAGGACCTGGGGAGGGAAGCCAGGTGCAGCGGACTTTGTCCTGGTCTTGTTCACTGTGAGAGAATGGGACGTACTGAAGCTCTTGCTCTAATTTCCCCGTAAATATCTCACAAACGTAACACTATTTTATCATTATTGTTTTAATTTTAAAACACAAAAACTCTGCCTATTTGATTTTTGATCTTTCTGTATTTCTGTTTTGGTTTTCAGTCAGTAAAACTAAATAACCACAAGGTTTATTTGTTATTTTGATTTGGTTTTAAAACGGAGTAACCAGAGAACGAAAGGGTACACAGATTTAGGATTTATCAGTACTCTTTACACCTCTAGGCACAGGTTTATTTTACTTTCTCTTTCCCGTTGTTTTAGAGGAAGTGAATCCACTGGTGTATCTTCTGATTTTCATTTGTCAGTGAAAAAGCATGTGCAGAGGGAAGGGAATGACCTTTGACCCCTGACAGCATTGTTCGCCACGAAGGTCAATGTTTGGCGTTGGCAACAGATCTAAAATGTCTCTGATCAGACAGGACAGGAACTGGGGGTCAGTGAGGGCATCTCCCACTTTTCTTGGCCTTTTGCTCCATCCATTGTCCACCACCACCCCACTCAGTAACCCCCGCCCGCCACAGCCATTGGGAATTACTGTTGAACCAAAGTAGGAGTCTGTCGTGTCTGCTCTGTCACTTCATGCTGACACGCTGTAAGGCGGAGTGACACTGAGCCCAGCCATTGTGTCTGGTGCAGGAAGTCCAACCTTGGTGACCCCCCTCCCAGGCCAGTGGGACAGAAAGACCAGAGCTGTCTGTTGTTTGTGTGTGTAAGAGAAAAGAAAAGCTGAATAAATGTTGGGGTTGGAGGGGGGGGTCTCCCGAGGTAGGACTTCCATTTCAGAAAAGGTTCCGATCAGCAAAGCTGAGCTGTTTATTCAATAGGAGGAAAAAGAAAAAGTTTTTGATGAAATGGCTCAAAAACATGCTGGCTCAGGAAGAGCACTGAACACTGGATGTTTTGGCTGCTGAAGTCAGAGTTAGAGGCTCAAAGTCAACTGGACTCTGCTGAATGCATTAATCACCATCTGGACTTTAGTTTTTGAATGGGATGAAAAACATAGGAAATGTGTGTATGTGTGTGAATTTTGGTTTATAGCCATTACCAGCTAATATTTACAAAAAAATCTGGGTACCACGAGATTAAAGTCACAATATTTTGAGACTAAAGTTGTAATTTTATGAGAATAAAGTTGTAATATTTCTAGATTAGTTATAATATTTCTAGATTAAAGTTGTGATATTTCAAGATTAAAGTCGTATTTTTACAAGAATAAAGACAATTTTATTTGATTAAAGTCATAATTTTATTAGATTAAAATTGTAATATTTTGAGATTAAAGTTGTAATTTTATGAGAATAAAGTTGTAATTTTATGAGAATAAAGTTGTAATATTTCAAGGTGAAAGTCATAGTATTTTGAGAATAAAGTCATAATATTCCAAGATTAGAGTCGTAATAATTCTAGATTAAAGGTGTAATATTTCAAGATTAAAGTTGTATTTTTTCTAGAATAAAGTCATAATTTTATTAGATTAAAGTTGTAATATTATTAGATTAAAGTCGTAATATTTTGAGATTAAAGTCGTAATATTTCTAGATTAAAGTCGTAATATTTCTAGATTAAAAATGTAATATTTTGAGATTAAAGATGTAATGTTTCTAGAATAAAGTCAATTTTATTAGATTAAAGTCATAATATTTCTAGATTAAAGTCGTAATATTTCTAGATTAAATTTGTCATATTTCAAAATTAAAGTCATAATATTTCGAGATTAAAGTCTTAATATTTCGCGAATAAAGTTGTTATTTTATAAGAATAAAGACGTATCTCAAAATTGTAATTATGAGATTAAAGACATAACATTTCAAGATTAAAGTCGTAACATTTCAAGATTAAAGTCATAATATTTTTAGATTAAATTCGTAATATTTTGAGAATACATTTGTAATTATGGAAGAATAAAGTTGTATTTTAATAAAGTCGTAATTTTATGAGATTAAAGTACTAATGAAATTGACTTTCATCTAATAGAATTGTGACTTTATTCTCATCAAATTGCGACTTTAGTTGCGAAAAATATTACGACTTTATTCTCGAAAAATTTCACGACTTTAATCTAATAAGATTACGACTGTTATCATAAAATTACGATTTCAATTTCGAAATATAACTACTTTAATCTAATGAAATTACAACTTTATTATCATAAAATTACAACTTTAATCTTGAAATATCACTACTTCAATAAATGTACGACTTTATTCTCATAAAATTGAAACTTTATTCTTGAAATATTATGACTTTAATCTCGTAGTGCTCAGATTTCTTTTTATTTTAATGTGGCCCTAATTTGACATGTTTAGTTAAAATAAGTTGTTGAAATCAAGTCTGGCTCTGCTGTTTTCTGTGTGTTTGTTGAACCCGTTTAACTGTAATTGTTTTAGACAAAGTAGGAAAGTGCAATTGGAAAGTTTGGATGCAGATCAAGTCCAATGGCAGAAGTTGGAAACAAAAACTAGTTGTTTTTGTGTGTGGGAAAATGGTTCTGGCTTTGAGTTCAATTGTCTGTGTACATTTGAATAGAATCGTTGATAATCCTTCTACCCTAGACGTGTATTATTATTACTGTGTATTAAATGACAATATACAACTGAAACTGCCAAGAGAGGCTAATGCTTTTATGAACAAAATGACCACATCTTGTCCTGGGGCGAAAACATTTGGTATTGGATATCCAGCGCTGCCATGAGACTGGTTGGGGGGGTTTGATACTTTGTGAACCCCCTGCTGTGAACCTTCGGGCTACATTTACTGGACTGTGACAACCCTCAGACTCAGGCTGCCCTTAAAAAAATACAATCATCAGACGGCACATGTATTCTCGTCTGGCCCATTGTTGCACGCTAACCTAGCTTACGCGCCTTTGTAACCTTTGTCCAAAGCTCACCGTCACACACGGGCTTTGTAGTGGAAGCTGTTTTGTGGTAAAAAGCCTGAACTTCAGGGGAGGGGACAATAACTCTGACACTCGAGCAGGCGGTATGCTGGAGCTAAAGGGAAACGTTGAGGGAAAGGCTTTTAAGAAATGTGAGAAAATGTAAATGCTTTGGATAAAGAATAAGAAGGGCCTTGAAGAGACATGCCAAAGTCCCTCATTCAACAGAGAAAAGTGAAACGGGGAGAAGTGCTCAGTCCCTGACTCTTAAAGAGCAAGTTTCCTCTGAGAAAGTCTTGGCGTGCCTCAGCACCATTCATTTCACAAATGTACAAGCCTAGTTAGCGCCATGTACTCTTAGCGCTGTAGCTAGCCATTTGTCTTGCTTCGGCACAAGGTAAGATAAATGTAACGTCTCCTCTCTACTAGTTTTATTAGTCCCTCAGACAAAGTAGAGACATTGGAGTTTCTGTTACCTGTGTGTTAGCAGTGTAGTGCTTAGAAGTGATGGCTATGTTGTTGAAGGTTGCTACTTTAGTTTCTAAATTATGTAGAGCTGTATAATATTTGGCTAGGTTTGTTCAACGTCTCCACTATCTGTTTAACAGATGCTCAGAGCTAAAGTGCTACACTACAAATCTGCTATTTGTTAACGAATTATTTAGTCTTCATTCTACAACTGAACGTGATGTTCAGCATTGGTTTTATTGACGAGGAAAGAGAACCGGGGTTATGTCAATAACCTATAGTTTTATTGACTAAAAATGTTCGTCAACGTCATTTTTTCTCGATAACGAGACTAACAAAAAAATACATTTTTGTTTATTGATAAAAATGTAACTATATTGTTCAAGTGGGGCGAAATCCAATCAGAACTCTTTTTAGGTCGGGCTACCGGACTCAAAACGCCCTCACTTTGTTCTTCTTGTTGTGTACACTAGTTAAGATCGCTACTCCTCTATTATTCGTGAACAGATTGGGCTGAATTTTGGTAAGTATAATTTGTGGATGTATACGCATTGACGCTCGAGCTCGATTTTTGATTTGGGGCCGCCCAAAAAAACAAAAAAAACAAAAGTCGATTTCTCATTTATTTGCGAGTCAAATATTACGTCGGTTGGTTGTACCGAATCATTGGCACATACCAATATATAAATGGGGCCCATTACCCCTTGCGTAACGTGTCACAGGGGCGCTCCTCTGTTAGTTCTCGTTAGATCCGAATGCAGTTTGGTATGAATATTCTATGAATGCCCTTTTTTGATATGGGGCCCATGGGCCCACCCCCCATTTCCGGTAATTTCCAAATTTATGGGAACATCGTCGTGTGATATATCGTTTCAAAGGTAGTTCAACATAGATTACAATATGCCTTACACAATTCTATTAGGGGCCCTTTTTTCAGCAATTTTCATTAAGTCGTTTTCTCATTTATTTGTGAGTCATATACTGCGACAGTTGGTGGTATTGAATCATTGACACATACCAATATATGAATGGGGCCCATTACTCCGTATGTGCCACAGGGGCGCCAGGGGCCCCAATTTTCAAATAACTAGTCCTCCGTTAATGCCCATTTTACTTGGTGGAACCAAGTCATTTGACTGAATTCTCTGCAACGTGGTAAGAGCTATTCGGCACGGAGACGTTCCGCAAGCCCGTGCTGTAGTTCAGCTGAACTTGTTTTGAAAGTATCCAATCAAAACTATCAGAATTTTTGTTGCGTGAAAGGCGGGACAAGCCACTAAGTGATCCAATAGGAAGTAAGTGTGTTTGTGGATGTAACACTGGATTTTTACTAGATGTGTAATTACTCCGTAACGCAGTGTTTTTCAACCTTGGGGTCAGAAACAAAATGGGGTCACCTGAAATGTCTAGTTTTTAAAAAAAAAAGTTATTATTTTTCAAATACACATCACACACAGTAAATATCAAATAACTGTACCCTAAACTTTCTCAAATACAAATTGAATTGAAATAAAATCCAGTATAAAAATATCTGAGGTGGCACACTTATGCACTAATCCTGGCTACTCTGTATTTGTAACACACTTTTATAAACATGATGAAAAACCCATTCTATTAAAAAAAATAAGAAAATGTCTCTGGGGTCGACGGACATTTGTGATCCAACAATGGGGTCACTAGTCAAAAAAGGTTGGGAACCACTGCTGTAATGTCTTCGTGCTTGTTTTCCATCAATCCCCCGCCTCCATCTGTGATGCGTTACTGTTGCGGCGAAGTCTCATGAGATCTCACTAATTCATGCGTAATCATGCGATATAATGAGATTTATTGAATCCAAAGAGAAGCATAAACCCATATAAACAGTTAATTGTGTCCTTGGAGAGGAGTAGAAAAAATCCACTCTGTCCTGTAGATCTTCAGCTTTAGTGGAGATTTTTGTGATTCAACCATGGATAAGGTCAATGTTTATATGTGAAATACCAGTCCAGGGTGTAGCCCCGCCCCCTAGAACCTGAAGAAAGCTGCTGCTGATAGACACCAGCAGACCCCCGCCACCATGAGAAGGAGCAAGAGGGTCAGAAAATGGATGGAAATACCATCTGCCTTGAACACAGAGTATTTTATTTTGAAAATAAACCGGATGGTTTAATTCTGTGTTCTGGACTGACGGAGTCGTTATGCACCAGGAACAGACAGCATATGCAGGTGGTGGACATTTATACATTGACTTTTATAATTTAGTCTGCTATATCTGTAACAAATATGTAGTCGATTAAAATCTTAATGTTATTTAGTTTGTGAAAACTACACTATAACTGAAATAGTCCGGATGAGTACATTTGCACTAAAACTAAGTTAATGGTTTTAGTTGAAAAAAACTATGACAAAACCTAAACAAAAATGTAGTTTTATTATAGTGTTACAGAATAGAATGTAAAAATTGTAGTTTTTACCTGGAATTGGGATGTTGTTGATTGCGTGACGAGTACAGCACTTTTCAGGGTTATCAATTTTCCATTTCTTGGAATACTTGCCGTGTTGTTGCACTGATAATAGCCTTCCGTTGCAGCTAGCTGGAGTGGTAATTTGTTTGTCAAATTGCTTGTTTTCTGCAAAGAAGCCGCTGGAAAACAACAATGAAATGAACAGATGAATCAGGGAACGAGTGCAGTCGCACTAATAAGCATTTTGATTACATTTGCTGTGAATTTGTAAGCACAATGCAATGAGATAGGTGGATTTTTCTTTAAGTCCTACTTCCCCGACACCATCCCTTCCCTTCCAGCCATTTCTCGTGTGCAGAAAGCCGCTCTCATCCACCCTCCAAACTGCCAGTGTTATTACTGAACGCTTGTATTTTGCCATCAGAGGAAGTCATTTACTGCCATTCAGTCTGAAAACAATTTACACGGACTAGAAAATTGCATGAACCAGGTAATCCATCAAGGTAAATATGGAGTCCTAATTTGTAGTGGTTTCCAAGTTACTGCTTTGGATGGTTTGCTTGTGTTGTGGAGACGTCGGTTACAATCGTGCCCTGTTTGTTTTTGTTTTGAAAGACAACAATAAATATATTGAGAAATAACAGAAAATATCCAAAACAAGAACAACAAATTACACAAAATGAAAACAGAAGACCACAAATATATGAAAGAATAATAGAAAAACATACAAAACAAGAACAAAAAATATATAAAATGACAAAACGACAAAAATACAAACCACACAAACGCATAAAAGTGAGGGAAAAATATACAAAATTACTACAAGCACACACACAAGACGATTACAAAAATAACAAAACAAGAACAATAATATGCCAGATGACAAAAAAACAACAAAACACAAAATAACCCCAAACACACATGAAACCACAACAAAAATACACACAACAAAAGCAAATGTGAGAAAAATACACAAAAGGACTGCAAACATACACAAGACAACTGCAAAAATAACCATTAATAACAGAAAAAAATATCTAATACACTAACAAAAATACACAAAATGACTTCTTACACATACACACGAATTGACAACAAAAATACACACAACAAAAACACTTAAAATTAGAGAAAAAATACACAAAATGTTTGTTAAGACACATAAGACATCTACAAGAGTAACGAGAAAAAAATTGAATACATATCTACAAACTAGAATATACAACAACAATAAAAACACACAAAATGAGAGAACTATGGACTTTATATTTTGTTAAGCACACTGAGATGACTTTGTTGTAATTTGCACTATATAAATAAAGTTGAGAAGATTGAGTGAGAGAAAAATACACAAAAATTACTCCAAAAATCAAAACACACAAAAACGCACACAAACCCTAGCTTTTAAACCTCAAAAATTGTGCCGTTACATTGTGAAATATTGTCATTAATTCCATATTTTTTTGCTGTATTTGTACATGCTGAAATCACGCAAGATTTTGTTTGAGATTTAACATAGATTAGCCATATTTGCTCGACATTTGCTACACATTTGACTACCCATTTTGCTGTAGAAAATTGCATTCAAATGTGTGATATTGTCCCAGTATATGTACTGTAGGTGAGGGTTTTTAGTAAATTCATCGTGGACTGTCATACTTTGAGTAAATTAATACATGACACCTGATGTTGTGTTCTGTTGATAATAGTTTAAAGTTTAAATAAAGCAAAGTAAATAGAAATAGAAATAATCCAATAACATTTTAGATATCAGTACTGGCTTTTAAACCTCCCAAAATCATGTCGTTAAATCATTAAATATTGTCATTAGTTCCATATTTTTTTGCTGCATTTGCGGCGAATGCACATGTGAATTCATGCAAGATTTTGAGTGAGATTTGATATATATCCATTTGCTAGATGCTACACATTCGACCACCCGTTGTACTGTAGAATATTGCCACAAATTTTGTAGGTGAGGGTTTCTATTGCCTTTTCAGGTGGTGACGTTTGTCAAAGCGCGCCATTTTTACATCATATTTTGTACAGGAACGGACATTTCTAGCTCTCTGATCACCTGTTTATGGTCAAACAATGCGTGTATGAGGGTAGAATATTTTCCCTATCATATTGCAATTTCGCCTGTTTTTTTTTTAAAATGAATAAATAAAAATCATTATTGCCAATCTGTTTTTCGTCTGTTTTCCGCCATAATGGAATAGATGCGTCTTAAATCATATAATGGGAACATTTCTGTAACTGTGCTTCTAATTGAGTAAATGCACCGTGGACTGTGTACTCTAAGCATGGAGTGCGTTGTGTTGCGTTGTGTAGGAGTGCAGGCGCTGTAATGCCCTGCGTTCGAGGGCTGAGCACTCAGTCAGAATGGACAACGGGCCAGACCAATTAGGCAGAAAAGCAAGACTAATGACTGTGGTTAACTTGGCCTCTGAAGAATGGAGGCGTCCCTGTTGGACCGCCTTGTTAGGTGATGGAGGAGTAGGGAGTGTATACATGCTTTCTAGTGTAAGTGTGTGTGTGTGGGGGGGTGACTTTGTTAATATAAACTGGGGCTCTAAATGATGACGAGAGAACACTGGCAGTAGGGCGAGTTCACCCATAACTTTACCTGACGACTTTCTCCTGAGATTACAACACTACACTCCTCCTCCTCCTCCTCCTCCTCCTCCTCCTCCTCCTCCTCCTCCTCTTATCGCTGTGCAGTCGTCGCACTGAGGGAATAATGAATTTGTGTAATTTGTAACTTTTCAGCAACCAAATTAAGCAGAGAGCCAGGCAACCTGAGGCGATATTGAAATGACTCAGTCACAGTTCACTAGTTCTTCTAATAGATGAAGTAAGAAGAGAAGCTTGGGAGGGAGGGACCATTAAAAAAAAAGAAGCAGAGAGAGAGGGAGAACTTTGGGAGGACGAGTGTCAAAGGGACAAATTAGACAGAGCTCCAACAGTTGTATGTAACAAGCTCCCTGCTGTATTAGACAGACAGTGCTGAGGAAGCATTTCAGCAACACTGGCACGCTGTGACCTCAAAGCACATCTACAGAAATGGATACGTTATTCAAACCACCACCAGGAGGCGATGGGTTCAGCTCTAAAAGCCCAAAATCCTGTTGCATTTCAGGATGTGTTTTTTCACTCGCTGGAGATTCAGAGGATTCTCTGGCAACGTTTCACCAACACATGTTAATGTTTTCTACGTTTCGTAAGTGCTCCAAGTCTCAAACTTACATCGCTGTCACATCCATTTATGGTTCAATGAAACACAGACTCTTCTCCAGAGCTTCTCCATGAGAGCCAAACATGTCTGAGTGCAGCTTTAAGGACTCACACAGAACATCGTCCTCACAGTTATTCTCTTTAAACCCAAGCTTGGCCTTTGGCTCTGAGGTGAGAACTCTGACGTTTCGACTAGTGTGTTTAAACTCTGTAATGTTCTGTGTTCAGTCATAGCTCACCTGGTCTTAGTGTCATACAAATTTAATTAAAGACATGGGATGGATAATAAAGGGCGCTAAATATCTTTGGAGGCACTATTTCCTTTCCTGCTCCAGCTCACGTGGCTGAGACCGTCCTATACAAATGAGTTATGTGTTATGTTCAAGAACTGTAGGAGAACTGAGTTTATGAAAGCGCAAAATTACAATTGAAGTCGTTGCATTGGAGGTAATTCCAGATAACTACAAAAAAACTATTTTTTGGGGGGGGAATATGCTGAATTTATTTAATTAACAAAGTAAATATAAAAGTGCAGTTACTTTAATGCAGTGGTTGTTTTTGGTGTTCCCTACTTTGAATTTCTAGCCCCACCTGCACCTATTTCTGCTACATTTTTAGGCTTCTCATTATTACTTTATTTGTGTGTAGGCATTTTGTTTAGTGTTAATGATCTTTATTGTCAGTGAAGAAAAGTATTTAAAGGGATGCGCCATCTTGAAGTCACGTGATTGATGACGTCTCAAGCCCCATCTGCCTGCAAACATTCCATTGTTTTCTATTGGAGTCAAGCATTCACACAGGCTCGTAAACTGTGAGATTGTCCCATTTGTAAAAGGCAATTAAATAATATGCTGCATAATAATGTGTTTTGTTGGACATAGATATTCTAATAAGTACATTTCAAACTTGTAAAAACAGTGGTGGATCCCTTAAAGAAGATTTGTATGAAAATTTGAAAAATTTAAAAAGTAAATTTCCTCCTGTTAGTTCCTAAAAACACCCAAACGTCACTTTGGAAGAGTTTTTGGTGCAAACAAAAAATTCTATGCATCCGTCTACAGGACTCCACATCCCACAATGCAATGCACCAAACATTTCCAACAATGACTATAAGTGTGTTTACAGTGAATACTGTCACCAAATTACGCTCTCCTGCATGTGTCCACCTCAACAATTAATACCTCCACCTCACATTGAGTGAAATTAGTTATTTGCCAGTTTTCCCCCCAATGAAATTTGTATAAGTGAATATTCATTAAGGGCGTTCACTTAACCTTTTATTGGCACCATATGGGCAGAGTAAGGCGTTTCCTCACGTGCGACAACTTTCGAGTTGATTGTGCTTTATAAACGAAAATAGGCGTGGCTTGAGCTTGCACCCAAGTTTATAAGCCTGACACTTTTTTTTTGCATTTGTACTTCCTATTTTTTAGTGTACGCCAGCTGAAGTGATCTTACTTAGGCACAGTTTAATAAATGAGGCCCATGGTCTGCGTTTATTGTAATTTCCACAAAGGAGGTACTCGAAAAAGCAGCAACAGGTACCACAGAGGAGGTACTTTTTCCCAGTTGAAACGCGCTATAAGGGTACTCTCACACTGGTTTAGTCGTGGACTGGGTCTGAGTGGGTGGGGGTAATTTTATCACCTTGGTTTGTCTAGGTTTGCGTTCAGAGAACAACTTCTGGTCCACTCCAAACAGGGTGTAGTTCCATGAGCTAACCAGTTAAGGGGCTGTTACTGGTGTAGAGACATCTAGGCAGAGAAACAGAGATGTGAAGATGAGGATCTCATCTATGGGTCAAAACCAACGCTGTAGAGTGTTCACAAACTTCTTTCTCCGTTTGTTCTTTACCAACATTCAACAACAGAGCAGCAACAAGTTGTCCTGCTTTTGGTGGTTTTAAAGCCCTGGTTTGGGCCGTCACCGGTTTTTCCTGATCACCCACAATGCCATGTGCTCTGCGTCATCTCTGATACTTCCTGTTCTTATTCCGCGTATTGTGTTCATCGCACTCCTAATTTTAATTGGACTTCAATTGGAAACGCTCCGAGACAGAAATAGTCACTCTAGAGTTTTAGAATTCTCCTGTTTAATTCCCCTCAAAGCTAAAAATCAAACATCCCCTTTTCATAACAAAGCATCTCTTCTTGTCTTCCATTAGTTTTTTTAATTTCTTTTGTAACTAGGGCTTTTGTTTTGAAGTTAACCAGAAGATTTGTCAGTAGCACAATGGAGGGTCTCCAAAAATCTCCAAAATGTCAGCATGAAATGTGTGTACCTGAGTGTTATGGATCCAATGAGCACTTGTTGATAACTTTCTCACTGCAAATGTTTTCAGAACTTTCAAAGTAAAGGTAGAGAATCAACAGAGATATTTAGCCTCAGTGTGTTTCAGATTTTTAACGCCGTAGGTTCCAAATCAAATGCTCATCATCCTAATCATACTTATAGTATATAGTAAACAGTATATACTCATTGAGTTTGTAGTGCGTAGTACATTAGTGTGACATTTCGAACACAGCTATTATAAAAAGTTTGCTTAGCTAATGATTCTACGCTTGTTTCTGGTGTAAATGTTAAAGTATCCACTGGCTCACTGATAGTGTCTCTTTTTAAATTGAAAAGTTTGTTATCCTTTGTTTAGCGTTTCCCTTTTTTAGGCTAAACGCTCTGACTGTAAATAAACAGTGACAGCTGAAAAGCTGTGTTGTTGTCCGTTCTGTGTACTTGTGCTTTTTGCTCGTCTTAAACTGTGGATTTCCTTTAGATAAACATTAGCCCACTTCCTTTCTGTCAGGAGACATTAAACTGACACTTGATCAGCCACAGACTCCATGTAAGCCAGTGGCACTTTTCCAGTGAGTGGCAGCTCATTAGCATGTTGGTGCCAAAAACTGTAGCGGAGCACTGACAAGGTGGAAAAATGTTGGTGTGGCGCAGAATAGTAATAAACACACAGTCATTATTTTAGCATATCATTCTGTGGGCGATGATTACACATGTGAAATAAAAGCAGCAGAAGGTTGAAAAGCTGTGAGTATCGAGCATGAAAGGGACTGGTGGAATATTACAAATTTGAGCTTGACTAAACTTTCATAAAAGCAATTATTTATAATTGATCTTATATTAATTTTACCAACCAACTGAGAGAGATTGTCTTTTTCTTTATTTTATTTTATTTTTTTTTGACTTAATTCATTTATGAGTCGTTTTCCGCTGTAGTGTCTTTGGTTTGTTGTGTAAAGTCCCACCTTGTCTTTATATAAGGAAAACAACAATTACCACACGAGAGGATCATTATTGTGAACAGAATATTGGTGTTTTATTGTTTTCTTTACTCAGAGAAGCAGAACTATTTCCTCAATAATTTAACACTACTTTTCCCCCCCTCAGTGTGTGCGATTTCTCATTAATGTGTCATTTTGTGAAACTATTGTGACTCGCTTATAAATAGAGCCATTAAAAACAGTATTGGGATGTCATTATTATCTAATATATACAGCAATGAGTTTGGTTTTTGCATTATTTAGACTAAAGATTTTGCTCTAAAATGCAGTTGTTCTTCATTAAGTTGAGAAGGAGAGGAAGTAAAGCCTTTTTGTTGCAAAGCTTTTTTTTTTTGTTTGAAAACAGGGCTGAAGGTTTTACTAGAAAAGTCTATTATGTTTATTTTTGTGCAGGTTTGGACAGCTTTCAGGCTAAATCCATTACCTATTGGTGTGCAGCTAAACTCAAAACCCATTTCTCCCAATCTGCCCATTCTCTGTAATTTCCATTTCTAATTTTGCCCACTTTGCTCTTTTGTCTTTTTTCTTCTTCTTTGTATAATTCTGTTTTTAATGTATTACACTGTTTTTTAATAGTTTTTATTGTAAATGGTCCTTGGGTGGCCTGAAAGGTGGTTTAAATACAAAGATTATTTATATTATTAATATTACAGCAGTATTTCTCAAACAGGACATTTTTAATTTCATGCCGATCTTCTTAAATGCCTCTTTATTCACAATGAAGATCATTAACACTAAACAAAACGCCCACACACAAAGAAACTAATAATGTACAGAAGATTAGGGCCACTGAAAAAAACAAGGTTCAATATTGTTATTGTCATTAATGTTTTGAGTTAAAAGTCAGAATTCTGACATTCAGAGTTCTCAAGAAAAGTCAGAATTCTGAGTTTAATGTCTGAATTCTAAGATTAAAGTCAGAATTTTGAGAAGAAAAATCTGAATTCTGAGTTTAAAATCTGAATTCTGAGAAAAAGTTAGAATTCTGAGATTAAAGTGATTAAAGTCAGAATTCTGAGAAAAAATTAAGTATTTGAATTCTGAGAAAAAATAGCAATTCTGAGATTAAAGTCAGAATTTTAAGGGAAAAAAAAGTCTGAATTCTGAGTTTAAAGTCTGAATTCTGAGAAAAACTTAGAATTCTGAGATTAAAGTGATTAAAGTCAGAATTCTGAGAAAAAATTAAGAATTTGAATTCTGAGAAAAAGTAGCAATTCTGAGATTAAAGTCAGAATTTTAAGGAAAAAAAAAAGTCTGAATTCTGAGTTTAAAGTCAGAGTTCCAAGAGAAAAGTCAGAATTCAGCTTAGAATTCTGCGAAGATTAAAGTTGTTTTATTTATCTTATTTATTCAATGTATTGATTGTGTAATAATGGAATGTGAGGGCTCTGTGTAATTATCTTATTTTTTAGTTTGTGTGTGTTTTTTTATGGTTCTCTTATGAGGGGAGGGCATTTCAATTACGCCATAAATGTTTTCCAAGACAATAAAATATTGTATTAGTTAATTAATTTTTCTATTTTTAAAATGTATTTATTACTTTTCTTTTAATGAGATCTGCTTGCATTGTAGTTTTTTTTGTCTTCCATTTCTCCATTTTGCTCGAGCAGTTACTTTGGCTTCTGTTTCCAACCTAAAAAAGGTCAGAGTCCTTTCCTCCGTGCAGCACATAGTGCATGTTATTAAAGTATTAGTAATAAGACACCGTCATGTTCACGTCTGAATACGTACAGTCGTTATCCATCACTGTGCTCCTCCGTTAGATTATTTTCCATGTACTTACACAGTGTGAGTGTGTGTGCGTTGAGGCAGGAGGAGGAGATTGGCTGTGATGTCCCGTTGCTTATAGCGAGTGTTTAGGTTTTTTTCGACTTCAGCTCGGGCAGATCTTGATTTGCTTGTCGCCAATTCAATGAATCAAACGTGGCGCTGGCAGATGTGGAGGTAGTGCAGTGGGACCTGTCAGCTGCCTGCTGTTTACATTTAGTCAAAACAGGTGGAGACCTCATTTCTCCCGGGAGTCACAAATTGGATCGGCCGACTTGTTGCGCTGACCCCATGCTGATGTTTTCACTCGCTTTCACAGGAAGACAGAGAAATAGAGTCGAGGGAAGAATAGAGAGAAGAAAAAAGGACTTGAATAGGATTTAAATTTGCCTTATTTATTAATGCAGGTTATGCAAAGCATCCGTTTGAGTTTGGCTTAAACTGCTTACCAAAGCATCACCGTGTAGTGTAGGTGGAGGGATATGCAGGATCTTTTTCCCAACAAATGTAATTTTCTGGCCGATCGCCGATCTTTAAAAAGCCTGACCTGACCTGCTGATTCCAATTTTTAAATAACGGACATCATACACCTTGAATGTTCCAATTTTATTTATTGTGAAACATTGAACAATAACCGTGAAACAATGCAAACGTGTTGTTTTAACTGCACGAGGTAGTTATCTCAAATATAAATTAAAAATTTCGAGCAGGGGTGTGTCAAACTCTTTTTAGTTCAGGGGCCAAATACGGAGCAGTTTGATCTCTAGTGCACCACAGATTTGATTCATACATAAATATGTAAGAAACTGACAATATCCAAGCAATAAGGGACAGATAGCATTAATAATGACTGCCAACATGATGTGATATAAGTACCAAAAAAACTTTGGGCCCCTGCAAATATTTTTTATTTCATTTAGACAATGATTCATGTCATTTTTTTCTTTCTCCTGAGGGCCAAATTGGATGCTCTAAAGAGCCGGATTTGCTCGCCGGGCCTTGAGTTTGACACATGGTTGAGAGCATTGCTGTCCAAAATACTAAATTAAATCAGTTCCTTTAGTCTTTAATTTTTAAACATTTTCAAAACAAATTAAACTTGTGCATCAGGTTCCACTGCAGACCTTTTTGGAGCTCTTTGCCAAAAAATAAAGTGCACAGCAGCATTCTAGTTTTACTAATATAGAAAATCACAGGGTTTGAGGTAGATGATGAAAGTTGCTCTCACACTTATGAGCTCTAACAGCGGCCCACTGAATGGCTCTTTGCTCCCGCATGCTTTAGCTTTAGCTTTAGTATTAGCTTGATTGCTAGCTTCAAATGCCGCATACTCAGCGGTGTGGTGGTTTATTAAATGGCGAATGAGGTAGTGTTTTCTTTGCAGTCCCACCACAACATATTTCCACAATAGCAAGTTGTGATCCTTTGCTCTCTTTTTTAATGTAAAAACTGCCAAACTGTCGAAATACTCGGTCGACCGTGCTCTGGGTGACTGTTGCACACATCAGCTGGTGGGCGGGGCCTCCCAGTCATCTCACAGCAGAAGGGGACAGTGGCCAACCTTCAGACCTTTGCGGAGGTCGAAAAGATTGGTTTCATATCAGGAAAATCGGCACCGATCGGGGCATCCTTACCAGTTGGGTTACTGGCCATCTCCAATATATGGTTTCCTTCTTCCTTTTCAATAAAACTTTTCAACTTCCTTTTCTTCTTCCATTTCCTCCCCCTCTCTTCTTCTCTTCCTCGTCCTCTCATATGTTTACCCTCCAACCTCAACCTAAGTGGCTCTTTAATTCAAACGTAAGCACATTAACTTTTCCAAACGAGATAAAGCGCCTCTTGCCAACAAATGAATAAATGGTGGAATAAATAACATTCCTTCTTTGCCCGGCTCCCTAACGTGGGCGTACGTGCACGCGCGTACAGAGGGATCGATAAACGGCAGCATTGAGGCATCTCTTGAGGTCTGTGTCAGGCTCTCTGTGATGCTTGATTTATTTGTTTTTTATAAGAGGCGGTAAATCAGTGCTTCCCCTCAGGCCAGCTTGGCTCTACACAGCCAGGCAAACTACTTAGTGTCACTCCTCCGCCCTGCTGCTTCATACATCTGCCCAGCCTCTTTATACTTTTGTTGTGTATTTACCACCAAAACAATGCTTTCACTGGCTTCTCCCTCTCTCACTTTCAACAGCCGGTGCACATTTGAAAGGCTGCCGGTAAGTGAGGTGCAGCAAAAAACAATTGTGGCGTTAATATTTCAAAGGAATGGAGTCGAGAGTCTTTTTCATAATTGCTGCCCAAACATCTAAGACAAAGGTTGGAGGACGGTGCCTACGAGGACGGTTCACCTTCCCACAGGGCTCTCCAAGGGGTTGCGTCTCTCTCTCTCTGTCTGTCTGTCGCTAGCGAATCTAGCCCCAAGACAGGAAACCAGGCTGTCCTCAACAACCATTGATACCAGTACCAAAACACTTCTCTTCTTTGCTTTATTAATAGTTTATGTGACTGGGAGCATCAAATTAGAGGACAAACACGTTTGTTTTGCCAGTTCAGGTCATACTTTTACAAGGATTTTCTTTCCATTATAGCAAAACTTTATGAAAAACTGTTGGAGGATAAATTAGATATCAGTGAGTGACACAGGCCATGGTTACAATTATTTGGAATTAAAGTATTCTGCTTGGTGTTTACATGGAAATAGTGATTCAGAATTGAGGTTTACATTGTTGCAGGGCTTCATCTCCTGAATGAACCTTGTTCTGTTGGCCGATGTACTTATATGTGTAATGTCTTCGTAAATTTTTCGTCCATCCATTCTTTTTTATTATATTTATATGTTCTAAGGCTCTTATTCAACAAATAGTTTGGGCTCGAGTACAACGCTTGCTTCAGGCGGCCATCTTGGATTATTTTGTCACCAGCGTGTCATTGCGACAGGACGAGCACGCGCCGAACTACTGGGACTAATTTAAAGCAGAATTAATGTATACAAGATCGAGGAATTATTCCATTCGGATTTAAAGTCCGAATAAACCAACCACCTACTTCAGATTTAAGTTGAATTTGGAATGGCCATTTATTATTTCTAATTAGTTGACAAGGTTATTTTTAAACTTTTTAAAGTGGATTTCATTTTTGATCTGAATTAAATAGGGAATTTAGGCTTCCATATAAACATAGCCAATGTTAAGCTTTACTAGTACTCACATTTGGTTTACTACTGTACAAGTACGCTCCACTAGTGAAGCAAAAAGTGCCACTAATACTACAATTACATCTCATTTGTTCTACTAGTAGCACGTGTTTATTAGTGGAATATATATTTATATATATATATATATATATATATATATATATAGTACTTCTAGTACACTCAAAATATCTCACTTGTAAACTAGTATTACTAATACTAAAAACAGTCTACTTGTAGTACTACTAGTGACATTTTGAGTGTACTAGTTTTACTAGTAATGGTTTTCAACACACTAGTGAACAAGTAGAACTTACTTGTAAAGCAAAGTAGACATCAAATATTTTACTAGAAAAAACTCAAGAGCTCTATTAGTACTAATAATAACAAAATAAAATGCCAAAAACAAGAAGTAGGAGGGAGTATAAGCAAATCCAGTCTCCTGAATGGTTGAAGTATTTTCCAATGCCAATGGCAAGCCTGGATAACCATTTTTCAGTTCACTAGTAATTACTAGTATTAGTATACAGCCAAACTTTACTACTGGTTTACTAGTACGTGTACACTAGTAAACCAAATTAAGTATGTCTTCCTTTTTAATACTAGTATAGAATGACTAATATTTCACATTAATGCTCAAACCATTTCCCATAAGTCTTTATTTAATATGTTCCCCATGTTATTTCTGATCACATTGAAATAAAGGTCGTTCAAAATGTCAGTGTAACCTTGTTTGGTTGCTGCCACACTAATAATAGTTAGGAAGCCAATTATCTCTGGGCTGAGTGTTATTTGGTTAAATCTCATGCCTACTGCGTGTAGTAGCTCAGTAGCAGCTGCTCGTCTCATACGGGGGCCTACATCGCTTTTACCAGTGACTTCTCTAGAAATCAAATAAAAATTTACAAGCAAGAAGTAAAAGCAAAGGTTTAGTGACGACCTAAAACAATGGCAAATCTCTTTTCATGTCCAGCAGTCTCGTAGTCTAGTCGTCTTCTCTTCCTTTGATCCTGGTCTCTGGTAAACTCTGAAGTTCACAAGTCGTGTTCTTTGAACATGACGTGATACGACTTTAAGGCTTTTTTCAGGGCTTGGAAGACATGAAACGGCTCACTGATGAAGGGAAGGTGAAGCCAAATTGCGTTGCACCTAAAAATAATTAGAAGAATTTCTAGTTTGATACACAGTTTACCAGCATAATGAAGCGTCAGATTATTATTATTATTATTATGGAAACACTAAAGTGTACAGATAATAGTTAATAATTGTGCTGGAAAATGTCTAACTACATGTAGATGTGCAAAGACTTCATGACGACGGAGATTAAGGAAGATTACGATGGTTGTGATAGATGTAAACAGTTATGAAATGTAGTTTTTATGCAGCTTTATGCAACAAGTCCTTTGTTTTCTTTGGTACAACCTGAGCCATTCAGTCTGTGAGTAAACATTTGTTTTTGCCTTTTTGTGTTCTATAAGATTAATTTATAGGCTGTGCATTACTTTTTATACAGGATGCCACACTTTATCTTTCAAACCAATAACAACATAAGATGGAACTTCATCTTATTGTGTAAGGCCACTTTCTCACAGAATAAACACTACAAACTAAACTGAAGGTTTCCTCTCGTCAAGACTTCGAAATTTTGTTTAAAATTTTTAGCCATCTCCATTTCCACGTTAGTTTATCATTGTATTTCCATATGTCAATGACTTTACAGACTATTAAACTTCCTTAAATCCTACCAAAAAATGCCAAATAGAGTTAGTCGAGTCAATTTCTTTAGCTCTTATGGCTATAAAGCAAGTAGAAATATTGTCATAAAGAAGTTTCTCTGTCCGTTCCATGCCACATCTGGCCATCGATGTAATTTTGTGTGGCCCCCATCAACAAATTCCCCATAAACTGTAAGTTCCAAAGGAACATAATAAACATAATAACTCCAAAACACACAAAATGACAGCAAAATTTACAAAATGTCAAAAGTACACAAAATAACTAGAAAAAACACAGAAACAGATTTAAAAATACACAATTTAACTTAATTTATATAGCGCTAATTACAACAAAAGTCATGTCAAAGCATTATTAAAAAAGAAACAATTCCACATGAACAAGCATCAGTGACAGTGGGAAGAAAAAACTTCCTCTTAACAGGAAGCTAGATTATGAGTAAAATTTGACGTTTTCGTCCATTTTTTTTTTTTTCACACTTTCTAGACATTCAGTCACCTGTTTACGGGTGGGAAAGTAGCGTATATATGTGGGATATTCTCCCAAAGAAATGCACGTGAGATATATTATCATGTTGGGGTCTGATTTTAAATGTGATTTCTTTTAATAAACGGTTCAGTTCGCTTTTTCCATTTCAGAACGTAAATTCTCCATTTTTCATACGTTTTCTGCGATTATGGAGACTCCGAGTCCCTACCGTGGTATCTGGTAACAAGACTAGGATGTGGTTCTATTAAAAGGGTGGTTTTAAGCTGGAATAAAAATCGTTCCTTGAGTTGTTTTTGTTAAACCCTTGTCTTTCTTGTGTGTACCTTTGATTTATGGTAATTATGGTCCCATTTTCACTGTATTCTGATGTTGTTTTATGTGAAACAGCATTCAGACGTTTGTGCTACAGGCGTTAAAAGTGTAATCAGACTACAGCAGCCAGCCTTCACTCCCTACAGGAATTAATTAACCTCAGCCATCCATTATCGTGGTGCTGTTCACTACATTTCCTTCTGCTTTTAGTGCTGTAACACTTAGCAGCTGAAGGAGAATCCATACTTCCTACTAACTGTATGGCTGAGACTGACTGATAGGAGACATCACACTGGTATAAGATGGTATCATCAAATCCTGACTTGTTTACCAGTAATAATTGTATGGCTATTATGAGATCACTAGTCAGGGTTAATATCTTTGTTAGAGAGACATTTTCTGTCTTTTTTATTTTATACAATTCATTTTACGAGTGCTATAAGAATTGTGTATTTGTTTTTGCTTTGAAAATAAAACCTTAAAATTTAGTTGAATGTTTTTTTTTTTTTGAACATGTAATGGAGAAATTACAAATGCATTCATTACAGAATTTTTGTCCATAAATAAATCAAACTTTTGCTAAGCCTTCTAATAACATACTGTATTTACACCGCCAGAAACAGAGAATATATTGCATTTATTTGTAGCAAAAATAAATAAATAAATAAATAAATAGTATAATAATTAATAATACATAAAAAACAATACATACATAATAAATACAATACATGAAATAATAAATAAATAGATTATGGATAATACATAAATAAAAATAGATCATAAATAATAATAAGAATAATATTTAATAATACATAATAAATAAATACAAGATAATAAATGGATAATAATGAAAAATAAATCAAAATAATATTAAAAATTCAGATTTTAAATTAATAAATAAATAGCACCATATCAACATAAGTAAATGTTTATTTCTAAAGTCAGTTTTGTGCTCAGGCTTTGACTGTTTTTGCCATGATGTGATTGGACCGTTAGGATTTAAGAACTGTACTTTATTATGAACTTGGCAGCGCTGTGAAGAAGCAGAGTAGAGAAAATGTAAATAAAGTTAACTTTTATTAGTTTTTAGTTTGTTATTTTCCTTTCCTTTCAATCTCCTCCCTCTCTCTCTCTCTCTCTCTCTCTCTCTCTCTCTCTGCCTCTATTTATTTCTTGTCTTTCATCATTGCTTTTTTGCTCCACAGTGTTATTTACAAAGACGACGCGTTTCCCTCCTGGGGGACCGACTCAGTGGTCCGTGAGGCCCAGTCAAAGGGCCCTAGAAGTCGAGACCCAGATGTTGAGCCCATTCCCTTCTGCATTATTTAGTCATGCATTCCTTAAAGGTGTTGGAAATACACCTGCATCTGGAGCTTTTACTTTCACCTGTCATATACTCTGCAAACCTTGTGTGTGTGTGTGTGTGTGTGTGTGTGTGTGTGTGTGTGTGTGTGTGTGTGTGTGTGTGTGTGTGTGTGTGTGTGTCTGTGTCTGTGTCTGTGTCTGTGTGTGTGTGTGTGTGTGTGTGTGTGTGTGTGTGCGTGTGTGTGCGTGTGTGTGTGTGTGTGTGTGGAAACGCAGCTGGTTCAGACTCAACACAGTAATGTTCTTTAGCACTCAGAAAAAAAAGCCTGTGGAAATGCGCCGGCTTTGTTCTCCTCCAGTGTGAGATGGATCCAAAAAGAAATGAGACTAATTGGTGAGCCAGCCGCGCCACCTGAGTGCCATAATGGACACATTTATGTGAGAAAACCTTCAAGCATCACAGAGAGTGAATGCATTAACAGCTTGTTATTTTGCTTGGAACCAAAAAAAAAAACTAAACAAAAAAAAGACGCCTTTTCATCAGGAAGGCCTGATTGAAATTATGCTCTGTTGATTAGTTTTTGCGGTACTTTCAGAATCCTATTGATTAAATCTCAAATTTAATTCCTACAAATGAACTGCAGTGTCAATAGTGTTTTTGTCTTTTTTTTTTCTTTGATATTTCCTAAATAAGTGTCTGAAAAGCTTTTTATAAACTGTATTCAGGTTTTAACTGCAGTTAATCCCGCATGGTAGAACAAAGCACAATTGTATTATTTTTAAGTGTAATATATGTGGCTCAGTGGTAGATTGGATCATCCAATAACTAGAATAGAATAGCTTTATTTGTCATTGCACATGTTACAGAGCAACAACATTTCATTTCAGTTTCATCCTGCCCAAGAAAATCACATACACCACATATAACATGGGAGGACAGGAGCGGGAGAACTGTGGTGAGGAGAGGTGAGGGCAAAAGGCAGGTTTTAAACTGAGTTCTCTATTGGGGAGGGCAGTCTAAAACTAGGAAAAAACCTCCTCAGCATACATGCACCAAATAAACAAAACACAGTCACAAAAGAGCTCAAGAACATAGCACGTGTGCAGCGGGGGGGGGCGGCTACCTGGGGGCCTTGGACACTGTGTTGGTGACCCCTGTCATATTTGGTACCAAAATGTCACCAATGATGAGCATCTTTAACAGAACAATTTGAGTCACTTCTAAATCTGTTTTGGCCGTCAGATGACAAAAAGTGACAAAATGAATGTTGCGCAAGATCATCCATAACTTTGTCATTATAAACGGCAGAGTATTAATGAAGGTCTTAAAATCATACCAGGCCATTCCAAATTTTACTTAATTTTTTTGTTTTTTTTTTGGAAAATCAGGGGGTAATGTTATTTAAAGGACACTATATATACAGTATATATAGTTTCTTCTTACCAAAAGTATTATTGTATGAGCTTGGGTATGATTTTAAGACTTTAAATCAGGGAAGGGCAACTTTTGTCACAGCGGGGGCCACAAACATGATTGTATTTGATCTGAGGGTCACATGATCAATATGTCAGCATTCGAATAACGACCAATCAGAGGATTAACACACGGGAATAAAAGGGTTTTGTCTTCATTTTTATTTTTTAGTCTTTGTGGTTTTGACGTTTTGTCAGTTTTTAGGAATTTTAATAAAAATAATAATAATGCATCAATTTTATACAGCGCTTTATCATAGACACTCAAAGTCGCTTTACAGAATTACGGCATTATTCTTTCACTCCACACTCAGTGGTGGTAAGCTACTGTTGTAGCTACAGCTGCCCTGGGGCAGACTGATGGAGGCAAGGCTGCGAAAGTGCGTAGGCCCCTCCCACCACCACCAACACACAATCACACGCTACATTCATACCAGGCAATGTGGGTGAAGTGCCTTGCCCAAGGACACAATGACAGATGCCACTGAGGTGACTGCCACCCCACTGTGGCACCTGGAATTCTCAGTGGTCTCCATCCACCTGCTAACCAGACCCAGACATGCTTAGCTTCTTTTTGTGTTCTTGGTGTTATTTTGTGCATTTTACTGTCATTATCTGCATTTTTGTTGCCAATTTATGCATTTTTGGGCTCACTTTCTGTATTTTTTTGTTGTTTTCAGTGTTCTCCTAATTTTGTGTAATTTTGTGAACAGTTTGTGTGTGTTTGTAGCTATTTTTTAATGTGATGTGGTTTTGTGTTTTTGGAGTCATCTAGTGTGCCTTTGTTATTTTTTTTGTGTTCTTGGTGTAATTTTGTATATTTTTCTGTCAGTTTCTGCATTTTTGTTGTCGATTTGTGTGTTTTTGGGGTCACTTTCTGTATATGTGTTGTTGCTTTCTGTATTTTCCATTTGTCATTTTGTGTAATCTGTGAACTCTGGAGCTATTCTGTAACGTGTTGTTGTTTTGTGTGTTTTTGTTGCCATCTTTTGTTTAAAGTCATTTTGCATATTTTTGGACTTCATTTTTTGTGTGCATTTGTGTTGGGCTTCATATTCCTTCCAACTTCTTGAATTACAATTTTCGGGGCCGCTAGTTGCTCATGTCTGCTTTAAATAATAGTCTGACGTGTATATTGACGATATTATGGACAATCTTGGACAAAATTACTCCCATAGTCAAAATATTTTTGACTGTTATTTTGTCACTTTTTTTGATCTGAAGGTCAAAATAGCTTTAGTAACGACTCAAATGGTTTTGTTGAAGATGTTTCATCGTTGTTAAATTTTAGTACCAAATGTGACATAAACTAATGTTTTGAAGTGAATTTATTTGACAAATATGTGTTTTTGATAAATCGCAAAAATCTTCCACAGGGTATATCACTAAAATGTGCTGAAAAACACCAAATCCAGAGACCACTAGAACTATTTATTTGATAAAGCTGTTATTAAGTCAGTGATACTCATCATGTGGCTCTTTGTCTTCATTTTTATTATTATTCCCCAGAAAACTTTAAAAAGGGAACTTTTTAACTCTTTTTAGCTTTTTCTTTGGCAATTTTACAACTTCCTTTGTTTCATTTTGGCTCTTTTCCAAAAATGTTTACACTTTTTTTTGTTTTTTTTCAGATTTGAGCTTCCTTTTGCCAATAAATTAAAATTTTTCCATATTTTTGTCCATTTTTGCAAGTTCTTTTTGACACTTTTTGCCTTTTTTTTAATTCTTTAACCATTTTTTCTCTTTTCTTCCAAATAAGCTACCCTTTTGCCCCATAAATACAACTTGTTTCCTTTTCTCCCTACATTTTTTATTTTACATCTTTGCCCTTTTTCACTATTGTTTGCCACATTTCGCTCATTTAAGCTACCTTTAGCCATTACATACCACCTGTTTCCTCTTTATTTGTCCATTTTTGGCCACTCTTGACTGCTTTTGGCCTATTTTAGTCACTTTTCACTCTTTTTTTTTTAGCCACTTTTTGACCATTTTTGGCCACCAATATGTTTTCAACAATGAATCCCTCTGTAAAAAGTGAGAAGGCTGAATTTTTATTTCCATGAAAGTGCGTGTGTCGCATCCCCCGTGGGTGAGATGGGCCATTGTGTTTTGTTCTACCATGTGGATGGAGAGGTATCTACCCATATAAGGCTCTTTTAAGATATTTTTATTAACATTCTAGCAGACGACAACAACAGAATCAAACTTTTTAATGTAAATTGCATGCTGTTCGGCATGCTAAACGTGACGGCTGCGCTGAATCCTTTTAATACCTCACGTTTTCCCACTTCTTTCCAAATGATTATGGAGCAAACACAGAGAAATAAATAGCCACATTGAATAATTCTTTGAAGTTTTCATGAAGCTTGCTTTATCCATTTAGCTGCCAACTGTCGAGTGATGGCAGATCGCTTTGGCTCCAACTTTTCTCCCAGAAGGGACAAAGCTTATTGATGAAGCCACTATTTATTTCTAATGTGGTCTTTATGCTGCGTTTGAAAGTTTGGTCTCCGTCGCTTTTTTAAAGGGTTTGCATCAAAATCACATTTGTTTGTGGATTTTATGGCTCAGGGCTCTTATGGCTAAAGTGCAGAAATATTGTCTTAAAGATCATCCCGACCATTCCTATTAAGTCGATCGGGTTGACATTTTGGCAAGTTTAGAGAGTTGTTGGAAATGTTCTTTGTCTGCAGTAGATGAGGTCATTAAGTCCAAAACTTTAGGGCAGATTATATGCTTTGGAGTTAATGCATCTTCTTTGTTTTAATGCTCAGAAGTTTCTGTGTCCGTTCCATAATGGATCAGTGTTCACGGTCCATATTTGGCTCTCGGGTCTAATTTTGTGTGGTCCCCAAAAACAAATCCCCCAAAAATTGTAAGTCCAGAAGGAATTTGAAGCCCAACGCTTTACATGCCATAACTCTAAAACACGACAGTCAAATATACAAAATGTCAATTATAGTACAGAAATTAACAAGAAAATACACAAAATGACAAAAAGCATACTAAATAACCACCTAAACACACAAAAACAACATAAAGAATTTACATCATGACTCCAGACACAAACAAAACAACAAAAATACCATCAAACCACCATTTAAACACAAAAAACAACACATCTACAACATGACTCCAATGATGCACAAAATGACAAAAATAATTACACGAAATGACAGCAAACATACGAAACAACAAAACACATACAACATGACTCCAGAGACACTCAAAATGACAGAAAAATTAATAAAACAACAAAAATACACAAAATGACAAGAGCACACAAAATAATAACAATAATAACAAAAACTCACATATTGACCAGAAAAATACACAATCTGACAACAAACGATCCCAAAATGACAGATTAATACTCAAAATGACAACAACAAAAAAATCACACAAAAAAACTGAAACTCAAAAATTTGTTCTTTTTATTGGTCGTTGATAGCGTGGCCCTCGGATCAGACGGGTGGCCCCCGCTGTGATAAAAGTTGTTTTAAAACTAATAAAGACCTCGTGTCGTCAGAGAGCTGTCACATTTCTGTGATTGATGAAGACATTTGATATGCTCAAACAAAAAGTTTTCAGTTTCAGTTCACTGGAACGTGAGACGTCTTATAGCCAGTGTACTCAACACTTTAGAATTAAAACAGTTACATATTCATACATTTCTGATTTTTCAACTCCAGGGGGGAGGAGTTGGTGAAAATGTAAGAATTTAAATAAAGTAGCTGAGCATCAAAGGCGAGCCACAACACATGCATAAATATAAAGTTTTTTTTTATTTTGGCACGTCTGTGAACACGCCTGCAAGGGGAAAGAAATACATGTAATAAAAAACAAAAAAGAAAAGCTCAATTAATTTCATCTGTCACTGATTATATTATTTATGAGGCATCAAAAAGACTTACCGTCATGGAAAGGAAGTGGAAGTCTAACGAATAAAAGTAAGTTTTACCAAAAAACATCAAAGTTGGACTTCAAAAATTCTGAATAGATCAAATAAAGACTTTCTGCAGTAATTCCTGGCAGTTTTTCTGTTTTGATATGTGTGTGAATGTAATTTACAGCAGGGGTTCTCAACATTAGGGGTCAGGACCCCATTTGGGGTTGTGAGACACTGGGAAGGGTTTGCCAGATGCCTTAAAGAAACTAGGAATATTTTTTGAGGCAATTTTTGCTTATTTTTACTCTTTTTCATCAAACTTGCCATATTTTAACCCATTTTCATCACTTTTTCTTACCATATTTTTGCTCCTTTTAATGCATTTATGCTACATTACTCCCATTTCTGACACTTCTCCATCACATTTCAATGCATTCTGCACATTTTTTCCACTTTTAAGACATTTTTGGCTCTTTAAAACTCTTTCCACCACTTTTCAATGTAATGCCACATATGCTGACTTATTGTCACTTTTAATGTCTTTTCACCATATTTCATGCTTATTTTTTCCAATTTAACCACATGCAGTATTTGTCATGCCCGTTATTTGCCAGTTTAAACTAATTGTTCCAATATTGACACTTTGAACCCCTTTTAACCACTTTTTTGGTCCATTTTTGCCCACTCTAATCTGCAATTTCTATGGTTTTTAGAATGACTTTTCACCACCTTTTCCACCATTTTTGGTCATTTTTAACCAGTTTCTGGAACCTTTATTTTGGGGTTAATGGGCTGAAAAGGTTGAGAACCACTGATTGATTACAGTATGTATTTGCTTAGATGCAGAGCCTTTCCCCTGAAGAAAGTTATTTCTTCAACACCTCCGTTCTTCCTGTCATCGGTTGCATGAAAACAAGTCCTATAAATGAAAAATCCAAACCATTGTTTTTTCATTGCTGGCCAGTTATCCTTATTTGTAAGCAGGCAGTGAAATGTCAAGCAGACTCACTTGACACTGAATAAATTGAGTGCCACTGTTATAATGATGGGGAAAATCCAGTCTTGAAACCTGGAAAATACCAAACAGAATAGAAAATGAGAGGAACATTGTGCCAAAAGTCTTCGTGCCAACTTTGGTTTTGTAAAATTGTCAGAAAATGTTTGGTTCCAGCTCTGCCGCCCTCGAGTACTGTGAGGAATAATCGGTTTGGAGTAGTAGACGGCTTAGGCCTGGATTGTTGGGATGGAATTGTGCTCAGTGCATATTGTATTACACATTATCATTTCCATCCATGCAGAAGAGAGGATTCTTAAGGAAAACAGGATGTGCAAATGTTGTTCAGCATTTACATCACTTGCTTCTTCTTCTTTTTTTTCTTTAAAGAGGTTGAAAGTTTAGTATCTCAACACAAGGAAAAAATATTGAGTGTGTGATCTCATAATAATGAGGAATATCATCTTTCCTTTTTTTATAACTGGCCTTTTTTAAATTGCTCACTTTTCAAAGGTTAAACAAACTCCAATGACAACAAAAACAGCTTGTATACCTACGCGTATGTATGGATGCTCTTTTTTGTTTCTTTCATTTTAAAATATTAATTAAAAATACCCTAAATTCTATCTCTGAGTTTACTCATTCCTCTGCCAGTTTTCCTATTCCTGTTCCATCTTCTTTCCCTGTTTAAATGACTTTTCAGGCTATTAAATGTCCTGAAATCGTGCCAATCATGCTAAAATGGGTTAATCAAGTCAACCACTGTTATTAATTTAACATTTATATGCTTCAGATGACTTTTAAGAAGCCAGGAGGGTGACGCTGAAATCAATTTGAATATTTGACATGTCTGTTTGCTACACTTGAGAGAAACTCAGACTCCCGTTTACCAGGAAAAATACCATGGGAACGTGATGTGGTATTGGTCCATAATATGTATGTTAGGGTTTAGCCCTTGATATTTCACTTTTATTTTCAGCAAAATGCTGCGACTCACGAATCACCCTCAAGTTTTGCACGGAATAAAGCACCGACTTGTGATTACATAGTGACATTTTGAATTAAATAATTAGCAAAATTTGAAATATTCATTCATTTGCTACACTTGGTAGACATTCATTCACCTGTTTTTCAGGGAAAATAAATTGTAAATACATGATTTTGTCCCAATCCCTGATTTTAAATAATGATTCAACAACAAAAACAATGTGAGTTGACTATTTTGTTAAACCTCTACTAATAGCATGTAAATATGTGATTTTGTCCCAAAAACAGTTCAGATTCCCTTTTCTCTTTCAAGTTTTGAATTCTGGAAAATCAAAAGCCATACATGTTTGTTTGTAAAAGTTAACATGGTTTAAAAAAAAAAAAGAGGAAATCGTAATAACGCTTGTTACTCTGCCTTACTGAAGATCAATGCTTTAACTTCACAACAAAAGGGTCTCTGGTTCAATTTCTGGGACACTGATGTCATTATTTTTTTTGTCTTAATGTCCATTTCCGCTTTGAGTTTTTTTTTTTATTATTTTTGCTCATTTTTTCATTTTCACTGACTTAGTCATGGGCTTTTCTGTTTAATATTTTCCTTTAGACAAGCTGTGATTAATGGGGACTATTTGCACAATTGCATCATAAAAAAAATTACAATAATTATCCAAACAAACAAGTCTTTATTGGCCATAACAACATTTTTGTAACACTAAATATTCCCAAAGAAAAGAGATAAGAACACGTTTGTTAAATTAAAGCTGTGAGCTTAATCTGTGAATTAAAGAGCTTCCTTAAACCCCATTTTTACCCAAACTCAGAATCAGGCATTTTTCTGTCCATTGTGCAGTGTGCAAAGACATTGGAGGTTATTCTATTGCGCTCCGGTGTCATTTGCTTGTCGTATATCAAGTGTAAGCAGAGTGGATGGTTATGCATAATGGCACTGTCCTCTGACACTGCACTTCTTAAATCAGCCTCTGCAGATTTATGAGTCTGTTTGTGGCTCCGCCATTAGACGTCTGTGAGGCTTTAACTGAACTCTTTTTTTCTTCACACGGTGTGAATCAGTAGTGTCTCACCCACTATGATCTTCATTAGTCTACGCCCTCCTCCCTTAAAGGGATCCTCCACTGTTTTTACAATTGTGGCCTAAAATCTTCAAAATGTATACAATTAGTAAATGAAACACATCATTTTGCACCATATTTGTTTTATTAACTTTTAAAAATGGGACTACTTTACAGTTTTAGAGCCTGTGTTCCTCCATTTTGAAATCATGTGATTGATGATGTCACACGGCCCCACTGCCTGTAAACATCCCATTGTTTTCTATTTGAGTAAAACATTCAGCCTGATTTTTAAATCATTTAACAGCTTTTTCAGTCAAAATCACAACTTGTGCTGCTTTTAGTTGCTCTAAATAAACAGGACAAGTTAAAGATGTTGATGTAACCCTCTTTTGTTTACAGAAAGAGGATTAAAAACAGTTGTGACCCAAAAAAAATCTGTGACCGCAGCGGGCGACAGTTCCAACTTGATGTTTTGTAGTAGACAATGAAGCAGAGAAGAAAAGCTCACCTAAGGGACCTTTACTCTGTTATAGATATCACTCTTCACACTATAAACCACAAACTAAATTAGTATAAACTGTCTAAGTATGATTAGTATGATGAGCGTTCTCACTGAAGTAGACTTCCAAGTTTCCCAAGATGCATTTGGAACCTACAGCGTTAAAAACCTTGTTCACACTGAGGCTAAATATCTCTGTTCCACCTTTACTTTGAAAGTTTCAAACATTTGAAATGAGAAAGTGACCAAGTAGAATATAAAAATGTGCTTATTTCATCCAGAAAACTCACGTAGACACATTTAATTCACACATTTTGGAGATTCCATTATTGTCTGCCACTGTGCTACTGATGAAACTTCCGATTAACTTCAAAATAAGAGCCCGTGTATAAAAACCAATGGAAGACAAGAAGAGTTGCTTTTATTTTGAAAAGGGGATATTTGATATTTTAGCTTGAAGCTGGTCCCAGGATCATTTTACATTCTGCTCGCAATGCCTCATGGGACGGTTGAGTATTACTAGTGTGCCCACCGGGCACGCTAGTAATACCCAATCATACTATCTAATGTGAATGCACTACGTACTCATTTTAACATCAGACTTGGTATGAGTAGTACGTTAGTATTCAATTTTGAAATAAGCCCTTTACTCCCCCTAGGAACAGTGTGCTGACACGCTCTGGTGGCTGAAGTTAAGAGAGTAATCACGGACAGTTGAAGACACAAAAACCCCTAGGATAGAAGTCCTTTTGGGTGGAAGTCCTTCAACTGTCCGTGATTACTTGCTTACTTCAGCCACCAGAGCGTGTCAGCGCACTGTTTAAGGGAGATAAAGGTCCCTTTGGAGAGCTCTTCTTCTCTGCTTCATTGTCTACTACAAAACTGCAGAGTTTGACTGAAAAAACTGCTATATTATCTAAAAAGTTACTAAATGATCTTAAAATCAGGCTGAATGCTTCACTCCAATAGAAAACAATGGGATGTTTACAAGCAATGGGGCCCTGTGACATCATCAGTCACGTGATTTCAAGATGGAGGAACAGAGGCTCTAAAACTGTAAAGCAGTCCATTTTTTTAAAAGGAAATTAAATGAATATGGTGCAAAATAATGTCTTTTGTTAGGCATAGATTTACTAAATAAAGACATTTCATAGATTTTAGGCCACATTTGTAAAAACAGTGTAGGATCCTTCAAGGACTCATTTCATTCATTTAGTCAGTGTTGGGTCGTTGTGTGTAACCTTCTGCTTTAAAAGTTTTTGATTTGTTTTAGTAGAGAATGTTTAATCAGGCAGTTTGAAGTGAATGTTAATAGAAAGAATGTAGTTTAGTCATAATTAGCTTTGTATATCAACCTTTCTGATGTCAAATGAGCTTCTTTTGAATTCTTTGAAAAGGGCTTTAGCTTCATTTAGCAGGTCGCTAAAGTCAGTCACATCCCAGCTGTATTATTTCTCATAAGACAAATTGTCAAGGTTAGAAGGCTAGAAAAGAGTTAATGTGTCCGTTAATGGCATAGCAAAATTAAATCCAACATGTGAGATTTGAAATTCCAAAGCCCTCCTGATGTCATTCTGAAAGCTGGCACCACTTGCTTTCCTCTTTGCTTTGCTGTGCTTTGCTGTGCGAGCTCTCCTCTGGCAACCACAGAGGTACGGTAATTGATTTGGGGAATGGAGTTTTGCATTGGGAATAAAAGGAATAGGACGTCGTCTGCTCTCATGCTTTTAATCTCCGCTCCATTTCTCTCCCTTTTTTATGTCTATAATTTGAATTAAAAAAAAGAGAATCCATGAAGTCACGGCACTCTCTTAGAGACGTCTTCTTGTTTGGGAACTTTTTTCCTCCAGGTTTTATTTTCAGTGTTATTATAACACAAGGACGTACTTTAGGGATGGGAACAACAGTTAAAAGCTTGTGTTTCTCGCTTCATAAAAAATCCCTTGACATCACACCACCATTTTTTTTTTTCATTTAAAAATTAAATTTAATAAAAAGAAAATTATAAAAAAAACGCTTTTATTTCTTTTCTTTTTTTTTTTATCTTTTTACCTCTCGCTGTTATAATTTATTTTGTCACCTTTTCAGTTTAGAGCCACCATCAAGAACTCAATCTTTCAGTTTGTTTATACAATGATGAGAAACTGTGCATATGCATATATAAAAGTTATTTTTGCAAAAGCAGATAACAGCAAAAAAAAAAATTCACCTTTAGTTAACTTTTATTTTTCAAATAACTCCCGCTATCATTTACATTTTTTATTTTTATTTTTTAACATCCCAACTCATGTTTTAACGATGGATTCGACAATATATTGACAAGGATAAACAACAGTGAATTGATTTATTGTAAAACAACAAACCAAAGTGCTAAAAACATCAAATATGAATATACTGTAAATATATTAACTATATTATTAAATGTACCATGATATTAATTTTATTAAATACAATGCCATACATCAATCAATCAATCTTTTATTTGTATAGCGCCAAATCATAACCAATGGTATCTCAAGACACTTTACAGTAGAGCAGTCTTAAGGACGGACTCCTCATTTTATGGATACACACATATGCATATATACGTATATACACATACATATGTATCCCACACCCAACATGAATTCATCATCGTAACAAATTCTCAACTTTACTAAATTAGTATTCTGTAAAATAACTGTAATCAATCAAACTTTATTCGTATAGAACATTTTTTACAAATTCAATCGTAGACCAGTGCTTCACAGAATTTTCATAATGTGATTGACCAAAGTTAAAAATTATATATATAGTGAAGTCACGTGATCTAAAAGCGAGTAACTAAACCCCAAAAACCACCAAATAGATTAAGTATGACGTAATGCTGTTGATTGATTTGTTTCCAACTTTTGACATTTTAGTCAAAGTATTTTAATTTGTGGTTATTTGTTGTAAAAATGTCATTGACTGCCCTCTATGGGTTGAAACCCAGCTACTACAAATTGATATCTACTATTGGCTGAGAATGGTAGTTTGTGACTACTTTTAGCCCCGCCCCTTCTATAAAAACTGGCCTCTACAATCTGTGGGAGTAAGTTAGACTGAGATAATTGTAAATAAAAAGCTATAGTGAGTATTGAGTAGCGAGGTAGCATAGCAGAGATTGTTTTTTGCAGATTTGATAGTATAGACTGGGCGTGTCTGAACTGCTCCAGAAGCCACGTGCACAATCAAGACATTTTTTTTGTTTAATTTCCAGCAAAACCTCAGGCTTTATTTACTCTGACTGTTTTTGCCACAAAACATTATCTTTAAACAAGTTTTTTTTTTTACTAGCAGTTTACGTATTTCACCAAAGAGTCAATATTAAACCTTAATTATTTTTTTTCTTTATTAGCATTTATCAGTGTTTGCAAATGAACTCTTCAAAAGAAATAAATAAATATATCTATAATATTTCTAATTTTTAACGCATTTTATAAAGCTGTGTTTTAGCTACTTACCTCCAAATAAAAGTACGTTTTCCACTTTGACATCTTCATCCAAACACTCACCTGCAGCTACACAAAAGCCAACATGCTCCATCACGTCCAATAGACGCATCATTTTAGGCCAATTTATATATAAAAAAATCCCTAAAAACAACATTCCACCTAAAGAGGGTGCAGACTGCAGAATAGGCAATGTGGCGTGGCTAAATTAGAATTTGCCAAATCTCCAAAAAGCTCCCAAATGGTCTCCATTAAAGTTTTAAGGCTTCTGGCAAAGTGAAGCTAACGGTGTTTGGAGGTCATTTTTAAAAGCCCTGTGGAAATGGCCCTTAGAGTGTGCACGTGTTTGTGTTTGTATTTCCATAAGTGTGGTTTCACCTGTGTGAGTGTGTGTGTGTGTGTGTGTGTGTGTGTGCGTGTGTGTGAGTAAGAGTGCAAGCTTTATTAGGCTTCAGTGGTGTTTGGACAGCCGGAAGAGTAGCACTAATAGGACAGAATGATGCAGAAATGGACAGAAAGCCCCCTCGGAGATCTTGAAGCTCATTTTCTCTCTACCCCCTGTTACCCTTTCACTCTTTTTCAATCACTCACTCATCACCCCCCCCCCCTCTCTCTTCTTTTACTCTTCTCTCCTTCTCTTCATCAGCCTCGCTCTGCTTTCTCAGCCCTAACTGTCACACTATCGTGGTGTTGCTCCACAGATTCTTCACATCTCTTTATTCCTGCTATTCTGTTTCTTCCCAAAAGCACTTTGAGTCAGCAGGGGAAGCTTTTAGCCTCTGATTACTACACACTGTCATTTTTCCTTGTTTTGCCTGTCGCTCTATTTGTTTTCAAAGTCTTTCATTTCAACTCTGAATGTGCTATTCTTGTGCACTGTTGATTATTCTTTGTAGTTTTTCCAACATTGTCTTTTGTCACTTTTTACTGTTTGTTTCCATCTTTTTCTGCTCCTGTTTTTTTTTTTTGGAGAGTTGAATCCAAACTGGTTTTGTTCAAAGTTTATGACACAGAAAAAATGTGACAATTCTCCACTTGTACGAGCCTTTAAATCAAACATAGGCAACTGGCGGCCCTGGGGCCACATGTGGCCCTCGGTCTAATTTTGTCCAGCCCCCAAAACAAATCCCCCCAAAATGGTATTTCAAGAGGTTGGAAGGAATATAAAGCCCCACATAATACACAACATAACCCCCAAAACACAAAATGACAACATAGACGGACACAACAACCACTTAAAGGTAGGGTAGGTAATTTTCTCCAGATACACTTTTTAAATTATTGGTTGAAATTTTCTGTGTATCCTGACAGAAATTAAGATCTTATGTGCTCTGAAAAAGGAACAAAGAAAATTCATCATCTGTAGCAGCTGTAAACCTGTAAAAACTTTTTTTTTTTAACCAATCACGTCTCCCTGCTCATTCTCGACCCCTCACATGCACGAGCCCACACTCAAAGCGTCTCACCGGTGACAAGTTAAAACTGAGTTTTTAGTCACATTTTTTAACATATATAATGATAAAGTTTAGTGTTTTCTTACTGCTGAATGAGACATGAGATGACATAGTTTCTACGCAATACAAGCAATGAGCTGAGGTCCGCTTCTGGAGCACCAGCACTCGTGCATGTGAGTGAGGGGTTTAGAGGAAGCACATAGGGGAGGGGACGGGTAAAAGTGCAGCACTCGAAGGATGCTACGTTCAAAATCATGCTAGTTTTTGAAAATGAGCTACCCTGCCTTTAAACAAACAAAATGATTATGAAAATACAAAAAGCAGAACAAAAATACTGAAAGTGACCTCAAAACAACACAAGTCGACAACATAAATGCAAAAAGTGACAGAAAAATACACAAAATTATAACAAAAACACACAAAATGACTAAAAACCACAAAGACAAAAAAAAGAAAACCCTTTCCCTCCCTCTGTGTTAATGTTCAGATCAATCATTATTCTAAATGCTGACATAAATATTGATAATGTGGCCCTTGGATCAGATACAGTCACATTTTTGTGGCCCCCGCTGTGATAGTCCATCCATGCTTTAAATGATAAGAAAATACTTCCTATTGATGATTCCTATTGGGACCGGGTCTGCAATTTAGCTTTGGCTCGATGGAATTGGTTGCTATTTTTAAAATGTAACAATGCTCTCTGTTCTCTTCCTCCTAAATTACAGTAACTAATAAATAAAATGAGTTTTATCAGAGGTAGTAATTCATAGTTTGACTAAGCATGCTTGACATTGACATCAAGACACTTAAAGGGTGTAGTGGAAATGTATAAAGCATAAATCATATTTAATGTATTACCAATAAACAACATATATACTCAATTATTTAACAAAAATGACATTGAAAGTACTTTTTTTTTTTTGTAAGATTTTATACCTTAAAATCCAATCCAGAGACGTTCAGCACAAAGCCATTGAGCAGGACAGCTGCTGCTGTATAATAAAGGAGTTTGTTCTCTTTGGCTTTGAAAGAGTTTTAGTAAATTTAACTTGAACGGTTTTTTGTTTGTGCCAAATCATTTTCCCCTGAAACACCTGATTGGCGGTGGACTTTGGTGTAGAATACCAGAGCAGAGCAGCTGTGTGTGGTGCTGCTCATGATGCTCAGGGAAACAGTGACAGTGTTTTGAAGTCCACTGTGTCCTTATTATGCTTTGATTTTTCTCCATGTCTTTGTCTCGGCCCTCTCCTGTTTCTTGTTTCTGGTTCACACACCTGCCTCGTCTGATCAGCCACTTTTTTGCGGGTATTTCGTCTTGTCTGGATTGAAGTATTTGTGGTGTTCTCCGCCCTGGGAGCTCGTCTGTCTGTCTCTACGCTGCTGCTAAGCTTGTCCTAAAGGAGGTGTCTGAGACAAATGAGACGCAACCTGTTTCCCTCTCGTCCACTTCAGCTCTCCTCTCAATGATGAAGCAGCTGCTGATGCTTGGAGTTTGTCCAGCAGTCTGCACAGAGAACTTCATTGCCTTTAATTTATCGTATTCCAATGCTTGAGCCTCTGTCTTGTGTCCAAATTTGCATTGTAATCAATCTTACTAAGTATTTTAACTGTTAAAGTGGTTTCATGCTGTAAGACTGTAGTAGTCTCAACTGAAGTAGTATGCAAAAATGTCAATGATGATTAAACTACAGTATAATACATGATAGTAGGACGAATCCTGAAGAATGCAAGTTTTTTTTAATATATTTCATGACAACGTTTTCTGTGAACCTTTGTTCTAAACTTCCATTTCATAATATTTTAGTAAAGAATTTCCAAGGAATATGATATAAAATGTACATTTTCTTTCTCTTAGTCACAGTGTAGGCCTCGTAGATCAATTAATCAAAGATTGTTGGCTCAAAAAAGACATAAAAAGTTGAAATTGCAGGTTGGAAGTTAGTTTTGATCTCCATTGCAGACACTCTCTTATTGACATTGATGGTAATGTTTGGTGCATTGTGGGTTGTGGAGTCCCGTAGACGGATGCATCAAAGTGTTTTTATTTCTTCATTCCTACTGTGAAAAGATGAACGTGATTGGCTTGATCTTTATTCTAGTTAGTTCTCGGTATTCGCTGTGATATCTCGTCACTCCACGAGTTATTCACTTTCGGCCGAATTCAAATCTTTCCGTGTGAAGGTGCGTTCACACCGAACGCGGCTTCAGTGACTCTGGCAACTTGATTACATTCAAAATCAATATAAATGACGCAACCTCAAGTGACTTCCCTTCAGATGACACGACTTGTGCGCTTCCAGCGACTCAATCTCGTGATCTGAGTCGCTGGAAGTTTCACAAAGTTAATATTTTTAAAACTTTTCAAGCGTCTTTGAGTGATTGCAACATCCAATCGGCGATGAGTTTCTCCCTAAGTCACTCCCCTGGTCGTGGTGTCACTGGGGTAGATGAAGCGAGAAAAATGTGTTCAAGCAACTCATCACGGGCGATTTAAGCCACTATATTTGCTGAAGTTGCGTTCGGTGTGAACGCACTTTCAACCCCAACTTTCGTGAAAACACCAGAAACGTGTTGGGAAGTCACTTTGGCAGAGTTTTTGGGGGCAAACACAAGAAATCATAGTAAAAATAAAGTAGAAACACTTTTATGCATTTGTCTACAGGACTCCACATCCCACAATGCAATACACCAAACTTTACCAACAATGTCAAAAAGTTAGTGTTTACAGTGGAGATCAAAACAAACTTTAGAGCAGCAATTTCAACCTTTAACATCTTTTCTTTTTGAGGAAATGATTTTTTATTCATTGATCTATGAGGCCTACACTGTGTATATCTGATTGAAAAACTTTAAGAGCTTTTTAAAAATTTGAATCCTTACAGTATTGCTTATTTTCCAATAACTAAATACCGATGTTATCCTATAGAATAGATCCTCTGGACGTTGCGTCCTCGTGTCCTTCTGGGTCTGACCTGTTCCTCTCCTTCACATCTTTTCCCTTAAATCACTCTTCATCACAGTTTTGGTTTCATTCATTAAATATTAATCCGTTGAAGGAATTAATAATTTATTCTTACAATTCAGAATCAGACATCACACAATCACCATAAAATAATCATTTTTCATCGGCTCAGGGCACATTGATAATTCATATTTTCTACAACACGTCACTTTCGACCCACACCTGACGAAGGAAACGGGGCCGTGCCACTGGCTGTTCTGTTACCATGGTGATCAGAGGGTTATAGCCCCAGAAGAGTCGCTAATAAGAAGGAAACAGGGTGTGAAATTAAAGCTGTAGGACAAATACAGCATCTGTTTTTAAAGGAAAGCAGCGCAGACGGTGGTTTAATGTAAAAGCACAGGAGACACAAACAGCAGGTGTCCTGTACTCTTGTACAGTAGTCGTCTTACAGTGGTGGACTTCCTGAAGGGGGTCATTTCAGACGCTGTTTCCTGATGATCCTCGTCTGCTTTCACACGCCATCCTGTAAAAAAAAAAAAGAAAAAGAAAATTCGAGCAACCAATAGTTACTCGTGTGGAACTGATGTTGCAGTCGAAGATGATCTGTTTTCTGCATTTAGCTCCTGACTGTAGCGCTCTACATAGTGCAGACCAATCCTCCTGTGGCATCAGCTGACGGGAAAATCTATTCCTGGTTTTCTTCAGTTGGACTTCAACTCTCATCTCTGTTGTGGAAAATTAACAAAGAAAAGCCTAAAAGATACAGGGATATTGTTGGTGCGACTGTATAATAGGTTGGTTCGTTGTGTGTTTAAGCTTCATTCGCCCCTGGGGCGTCGGAAAGGAATGTAGTTTAACTCTTTAGTCAATAGTTGCAGGCACAGGTGAATAACAGGCATGAGGATGGATGAAACAATGGGTACAGCTCTGCACAGGTGTGTGTGTGTGTGTGGTTGAAAATGTGTGCACTTTTTGTTAAGAATTATAATCTATTCTTTTTAGTTTCAGTTTTTCTTGTATTTTTGTTTTGTTTTTTACTTTAAATGAGCTTTGATTAAATAAAAAGCTGTTTTCTGTCATGTTGTTAAGTGTAAGACAGCTACACATTAGGTAAAATGAATATTTATAACACAATTTAACAGTTTGAAATAGTTGAAAAGACAAAAAACATGAAATGTTTTAATAGCATACATGTTTGTAACAGTAGGCCTACATTAAGGTTAAAAGTAGAATTATCATAATGTAACTGTAGAATTAAATTGCTTCAGGAGGCACTAAACACTGCTCATTATTAATTATTTACAAAGTTATTTTCTTTGAAACATGTTATTTATTTATTTTTTTTGCATTCATATGATTTATAAGTTGTTTTTTCTCAGTCTTCTGAGTAAAATGTAATTGTAGTTAGAAAAAAGAAGTAATTTTATTAAGAAATAAAAGAAAATGGCATGCATATTGGGGTCACATTAAAATAAAAAGTAATCTGAGCGCCACGAGAATAGAGCTGAAGTTTTATGAGACTAAAGTCGTATCTAATATCTATAACAATGTATAGCACTCAGAATTCCCTGTTGAAGTGAACGCAACTAACTCGGATAACCATATTAGCACATTTAGTCTGGAAATATTGACTTTAATCTTGAAATGTTATTACTTTAATCTCATAGAATTTGGATTTTTATTAAACTATGACTTTATTCTCATAAAATTCCAACTGTATTCTTCAAATGTTATGAATTTAATATAAAAAAATTCCAACTTAATTCCCAAATAATTACAACTTTAATCTCGTAGTGCCCAGATTTTTAAAATGTTTTATTTATTATTATGTCACCCTAATATGTCATCGTACTCCAGTACCCACTTCTTTTTATTTCCTAATCAAAGAACTTCCTTTTTCTGAATACAATTACATTTTGCTCAGAATACTAAGAGAAAATCACCTATAGAGCATATTAATGCAAAATGTTGACAACCACTGCTTTAGGGGACTCATTTTTCATGTTTGTTTCCCCTTCATTTGACTTAGACTTGAATATTGTTTTTTACTTCATGATATTATCATTTAATGTATATCTAACATTTTTAACGGAGTACGCAGATGTAGAACATAAACTTATTTAAAACACAGCTTCACATCTCTTTTATAATGACATTAGAGGACTTTTCTACGATATGTTTTTACATTTTCTCCATAATGTCAAACTATATGACAGTAGAGCTAGTTTCCGTAGCAGTAGTTGTGGTGCTGGGAGTGCCTGGAGCATTGTTGGACTTAAACACGCTGCCTGTGGATGGTAGTGGTTTGTGATGAGTGTAATATGGTGGGACAGGTATGGGAGAGTAAATCAGTGAGCACTGGAGGAGGTTTGACCCCTGCTGTCTGCTCGCTTTCATTTGTTAAACCACGGCCTGCTTGTTTTCCCCTGAGGGCCACGCTGTGCAGGCCCTGAGCTCTTTGGCTCACACAGGAATAGTCTGTAATGATGAGATGATGAGGGCCACGGGAGAATGTTTGCTTTCAACTACCATATACATCACTGTGTGAAAATACATCCAAATCAGCTGAAAAATGGAACTGTCCCCATAGCTTGGCTTCTGTGTTTAGTCGCTCTATAGCAAACTGTTTCTTATTACTTTAATATTGAATTTGAAAAAAGAAAAGACAAAGCCCCACTGGCCCCTCCCCGGGGTGTGGATCCACGAGATACATTTCACCAAATCCAGTCGACTCGAATAACGCGTTAAAAGCAGTAGGAAACATTCTGAAGTGCTTAGAGCAAAAAAATTATCTGCTCAAGTTCCACCAAATGGCTTCAAACCAGTTGGAGAATGGTTTACAGTGCAGATGGATGTTCTTTAAAGAAAGAAAAGAAAGGTTCCACAGACCTGGAGCCCCCAAAATGATGGTCCATTGTTTTATGAATCTGTGATAAGCACATTTACTGTATTTATTCATCTGAATAATATTCACTGTTATCCAGGAAGTTTACTATTATTATAGTCATCTTTAAGATGGAAATCATTGTTTTAATCACAAGTAAAATGGGTTAAAAATGACCAAAAAGGGTGGAAAAGGTGGTGAAATGAGATTTTTTTTTAAAAAACTACAGAAATCGGTTAAAAGTTCCAAATGAGAGTGGGCAAAAATAGACAGAAAAAGTGGTAAAAAAAAAAAAGGTTAAAAGTGTCAAAATTGGAACAATAAATGCAGAAAAGCCATTGAAATGTGATGTAGAAGTGTCAGAAATGGAAGTAATGTAGCAAAAATGCACTAAAAGGAGAAAAATATGGAGAGAAAAAGTGATGAAAATAGGTTAAAGTATGGTAAGTTTGGTGTAAAAGGGTTATAATAATAAAATAGTCATAGTGATAAAATTAATAATAATAATGATGATGGTATTAATATTGCCAGGCTTTCCAATTCAGGAAGATCATTTTTTTCCATCCATATCTAATGCTCCACATCAGTCGTTTCCATTCATTAATCCCAAAACTAAACTTTCATCATCACATAAAACATTACTTTCCATTTCTCCTCTTTAATAATATTTAGTTAGACTCCAAGTTTCTCTTGTTGTTTAATGATGTTTTTAAAAATCCATGCTATTCGCTTTATTCACCTTGGTATTAAATAATGGGGATTATAATTGACATTAACTGGCTGGATTTATATGGTGCGTGAAGCAAAAATAGTTTAAAGTAAGTTTACAACCGTGAGTGAATGTTAGCGTCTGGCCAAATGAAACTACGTATGATGATGAACACCGGTCTGTGCATCTGTCACTAGTGTTTGAAAAGCATGCATAGTAAAGTCAGTATGGTCCAGAGGTGTAAAGAGTACTACTGATATAGTCTACTCAAGTAGAAGTACTTTTACTTCATTGAAATTGTGCTCAAGTACAAGTACAAGTAAGTCCCCCCCACACATGTTTATTGTTGGTAATGAATCTTGGTACAGTTCCCTTACATACAGTAAACATCTCATGTATGAAGTTAAAAAGGAAGAGACCAAATCTTCCACATTTGGAACTTAATACATTTTCCACAAAGGCATCTGGATAAAATAAAAGGTTTGTCAAAATTTAGTATTATTTTTTAATAATAATTTAAAAAAAAATATATATATAAAATAACACCAATAAATTTAATTAAAAACATAATTTTCTCAGGCTGAAATAACTGATAAATCATAATATAAATAATGATAAAATTTTAAAAATAAATATATATATTTAAATATTCTAGTATACAGTTTAAAAATATTGTGTGATTAATTAATTATGCTCTTTATTTAATTAATCTAATGAGTCTCTTTTTTAATCTCACCTAAAAATTGCTGAGAAACGCCCTGAACTTGAGGTATTTTCATTTAAATGACTTTATTGTGGCAGATTGAAACATTAATGTATAACAAAGTGTCTTAATAAAGTCATGTATTGTTTTTAACAGACTTTATTTCTCTGTATGTGAGACTATAAAGAGCTGCTGACACCTTTAGTTTAGACCATCAGGGGAAATATTGATGTATACTTTAGTCAATCTACAAATAATAGAAAATAGAAATGAAATAAAACATCAGATCCATATGTAGTGCTATAAGTTAGCACATCATAAACAGTAAGAACACTTTTATGATCACTACACCAAACGTGTTGCTTTTTCTCTCCTTCACATAATATAAAATAAATATAACAGACCCATCGTTAACGGTGCTGTAAATTAGAACATGAAAAATAACTTTGTTCATCACAAAATTAAGTACTGTAATAACATCACGTAATTACTTCTAGTAGTAGTTGTAGTAGCCCCGCCCACATCCTCTACCACCGATAGTAGTCGACTGTCCACTGCAATTATTTATCCACTGACTTTGTTCATTTGTCACTCATGGATTTAATCATTTAGGCTCTGAACCCTGTCATCACTGGCCACTTGGTCTAGAGTAGCGTCCGTAGGACCGCTGTCCATGCTAGCTGCTACATAGTTAGTATTTAGGTGGAAAAGCTCCGCTGGAGGCTAGCAGAGCTCCGCTGATCCACAAACTCTTTCTTTGCACGCAATCGTTTTCCCTCTGGTGCGTTTTCTTAAAGACTTCTCCTCAGGTTCTATCGTTGTAGCCGGTGCGTCAGTATTTATAGGTATACCGGGAACGCGTGCAATGATGAGAGGGGTTCCGCGCTGATTAATGCGATTAATCAACCATATAAAAAATATTAATACCTAATAAAAAAACCTTCATTCAATGCCGTTTTTGATGTGATTCATTAGGTTTATTAATCTGATTGGTCAGCTATTATGTAATGCATTTGATTGTTGTCTGATCATTTAATTTTATTTTTTGTAGTTTCACAATGTCCGTTGATCGTTTCAAAACAAAAAATAATCATTTACTCAGTAATGTTTAGGTGTAGAAATGTACTGAAATACAAGTACATTTCCTGATTCAGAAATATACTCAAAAAAAGTACAAGTAACCATAGCAGCTGTGGATGTTGAGGAATCAAAGTGTTAACCTCGCTGCATTAATTATAACCTGCTTATAACCTAAGCCTGCTGAGCTCTTACACGCTCCCTGTGGTTAGTGTGTGTGTGTGTAGTATTGATACCACAATCAGTAGGGGAAACCTTATTAATAATACATTTATAGGCAGCGCTGTATGCGTCTCATGTATCTGTCCTGGGATGTTTTACCCTCTGCTTCTTTCTTTACCTTTTCGTCTTCAACACTCACACATTTTCATACCTTCCCTCTCTGCTCCCTCTTTGCTGCTTTTATTTTTATTTTTTATTTTTCTTACTAATAAGAGATGATGACCAGCTTAGATTTCTACATCTCTAAAGTTCTACTCATGCACTGGTTTCACTAAAAAAGTAATTTAATCTCTTATTTAGGAAAACAAAAAAAAAAACAGGTTGATGGTTGAGAATGAGAGATTAATCATCAAAAAGTATAAATTTTACTTGAATTAAATGAATAGTTAGTGTTTTGCTTAATAATATTTTAATTCTGACTTATTGTGAAAAATGCATCTTATTCATAAAATGTGAGAAAGGCTGAATAAATGTTTGTCGTTGTGATTTAGTGAGTTAGTACAGTAAAGAGCTTAAGTTTGACTTAAATTATGCACTTGATAGGTTAGGCATAGGCAACTGGTGGCCTGGGGGCCACATGTGGCCCTCGATCTAATTTAGTGCGGCCCCCAAAAACAAATCCCCCAAAAATTGTATTTCAAGAAGTTGGAAGGAAGATAAAGCCCAACATATTACACAAAATAACTCCCATAACACACAAATCAACTCCAAAATACACAAAAAAACAGACACAGCAACCACTTCAACAAAAACACAAAAAACAACCACACACATTACAGGATAGCTTCAAAGACACACAAACTAACAACAAAATTACACAAAGTGACAGGAAGGTACAGAAAACAACAGCAAAAGTACAGAAAGTGACCCCAAAAATGCACAGAATAAATGCAGAAAAAACTCCAAAAATGATGACAAAAATGTTGCCCAAAACAAACAAAATTACAGAAAAATACACACAAAGATGACAAAAGTATACAAAAAATAACTAGCGCACAAAATGACAGACAAATGTACACACTGCTAGACCCTCATATAATGTAAATGTGTGAATATGGTCCAATTATATGTGGAACTTTTAATCACCCTCAAGTTTTGCACATAATCCCGTGTAATTACGTAGCACCAGATTTTGAACAGAATAATGAGCTAAAATGTGACACATTTGTCTGTTTGCTGCACTTCTAGACATTCAGTTTCCCTTTCCTGCTGAAAAATAGTGTGTAAATGTGGACTGAATGACTGCTACATATGAGGAAGTCTCAACAAAAAGCTAATTAAAAAAATGCAGCATTTAATTTATATGCATTTAAATTTACATTGAAACTAAATGTCCTTGTTTGTTTGAAAGTATAACATTCTATGTAAATGTACAGTATTTGCTTTGCAACTGGGGGGTCACCAGTTGTGCCCCCCCCCAGTAAATAACTTCAAAAACAAACAAAATGACAGAAAGATGCAAAAAACGACTGCAAAAGCATTAAAAAATATACAAAATGACAACAAAAATGCACAAAATGACGCCAAAAATAAACAAAATAACAAAAAATACACACAAAGATGGCAAAAATATGCAAAATGCTTCCCTAAAACCGCAAACAAGAAAAATACATACAAAATAACAGAAAAATGCACAAAAATGACTCAAACGTATAAAAATACACAAAATGACAGGGTTTACCCATTTTTACATCTCTCGGTGAAAATTCCTGAAATGAAACTACACATGCTAATGGAGTCAACTACTGTTATTTATTATATATATATTATATTAATCGCAAAATTGTGACTGTTACGCTAAAATCACAAGAGATTACATGTAATTTGACACTAACCCGTTTTCCGCTGAAAACATTTCATGCATGGGACGTATTTCTCTGTCATATTGGACCCTTAATTCAATTAAAAACATTATTTTTTTAAAGAAAGGCTTCAGAAGTCTGAGTCCCTTAACATTGATTTATTCACCAAAGTGAACAAAGTGATGATCATACGGTAAAGGAGGGAGTTTATGTGTGTCTATAAATGATAGTATGTACAGTAACAGTATAATATCCCACTACCCCTCCGATCCTCCCACCGTGTCACACAGATTGCCTGAGATAGCACATCTCATTGTGTTGACTCGGCACCAGTCGGCCTCATTATATTAGACTTTTATGCATCACTTTAATGCTGCCGTTTAGTGTGCCACTCTCATCCCCTCCCTAGCTCGTATTTTATGATTAGTGAGCTCTGACGCAGAGCAAGAAATACAGTAGGAGTCAGTCTTCAGTCAGTTTCTTAAGCTTAACTCTTATTTTATATTTCTATAGCATAAAATATGTTGCTTAAAATAAGAGGTGAGATAGTTTTTATTAGGTGTGATTTAGGACTTTATTATGAGTGTTCCACAGCTAATCTTAAATACTTCAAATAATGTATTTATTTCATATCTGGCTTTTTTAGTTAAATTTGAAACCCCTAACTCTATCCCTTAAAGCTGCTAGAGATTATATATATATATATTTTATCATTAAATCAAAGATAATTTGCTTGAATAAAAGATGTAGAAGGCTGAAATTACTTTTTGTGGTCCATCCATAAAGTCAGTAAAAATGATGGTCCATTGTTCTACGAATCTGTGATAACCACATTTATTTATTTATTTATTCATATGGATAATATCCACTGTTATCCAGGAAGTTTGTTATATTTTGTGCCATAGTATATAATCGTCTTAAAGATGTAAATCCTTGTTTTGATCAGAAATAAAATGGGTTAAAAGTGACCAAAAATAGGGGGGATAAGTACAGAAAAGGTGGTAAAAAGTGTCAATATAGGAATGATTCGTTTAAACTGGCAAATAATGGGCATGACAAATTTTGAATGTGGTTAAATTAACAAAAATAAGCATGCAATATGGTGAAAAGAGGTTAAAAGTGAAACATATGCGACGTTATGTGGTAAAAGTGGTGGAAAGGATTTATAAGTGCTGAAAATGTCTTGAAAGTGGAAAAAATGTGTAGAAGTCATTGAAATTTGCTGGAAAATTGTCAGAAATGAGAGAATTGTAGCAAAAATACATTAAAAAGAGCAAAAATATGGCAAAAAAAAGTCTAGTTGCAGAAAAAGGGAAAAAAAATAGACAAAAATGGGCTCAAATTGTTCAAAAAATATTTCTAGTTTCTTGAAGTCATCTGACGACCCCGAGGTTGAGAACCCTTGTCATCGACAAATGCACAGAAGTGTTTTTACGAGAGATGCACCAAAATAAACCTTTTGAATGAACGTTGAAAACTGAAAACGAAACATTGACAGAAATGATTATACCAATTTTTAGTAGTAGTATGGCTATAAATATTTACTCATCTCACTAAAAATTAAAGCTCTGCAATTGTATAAATCATTATCAATGCCTTAAAGAATAGATCAACTATAATCATGTATTTAACACTGACAATTCAAACAATAAACAGTATAAAATGAAATGAACTTGTTGGACATTTTTGATGCATCACTATTTTTTATTTAATTCCAACTGTGATTTTTTTTTTCTCCATACGAGGAGGAAAAGGATTGGCTTTACCTGCAAAATAAATATCCTCCAAAAATGTCAAACAACAGAAAGTTACACTTTTTTTTAATGCATTTAGAGTTTTTCATTAAAAGACAGTTTGTGGAGAGTCAGAAACGTTGCTACTTCTTCTCTGCTTTATTCTTTTTGTGTCCATCTTCTTTCATTTCTTCTACTTTCTCTGATCTCACTTGGTATTCCTGAGTCCTTTAGCTTAGCTCACATAAAGCTATAGTTTCCTTTGAACCATACGTGGTTAAAGTGCTACAGGACAGCAGGACTTCTTTGTATGAAGATAACTTTCAACTAATTATATATGGAAAGCTGCTCTTTCCTTCCTTGCTGTGGGTATAAACTGTGTCCGTGTCTCTCTCTGGCAGTAGATGTGTATCGTTGTCACTATTCCCAGCATCAGTTTGAGTGTTGGTGTTTGAGCGAGCTCTGCACAGACTCCCAACGTGTAACCACCTCCTAATTCTTCTGCCTTGGGCACAGTCACCTACCTCAGCATCACCTGCATAACAAAACACCCTGGGTGCTGCTGTGTGTGTCTCTAGAGGATTTCTGATAGCCACTGTATCTAACCACACTCCTGCTACAGGTGTAAAGGGCATAATGCAGGAGGGCTCCTCAACCCTGGGGCCACCTCCAGGTTCATCTGCCCACCATGACACTGATAAGGTGGGATGAATGAGTGAATGACGGCTACAAATCAGGAAGCCTTGACGAGAAGCACATTTAAAAATGCATAATTTATACACGTTTAAATCTACGTTAGATAACATTGCAAATAAAAGCCCTTGTTTGTTTGTTTGTTTGAAAGTATAACATTATTTGTAAATGAATCTTAGCTTTGCTCCCTTTCTTTGATTAACGACAAGTTTTTTTTACCAACCTGGTTATCATGGTGTTAATGTAAGTCTCCAGATCAGAGATATGTACAACGGGCAGCATGTGGCCCCCAGACTACATTTGAATGGCTCCCCAAAGTAAATAACTCCAAAAACATACAAAAATACACAAAAATATACAAAATGACAACATAAATGCACAAAAATTACACTGAAAGCATACAAAACGGCAGAAAAACACACAAAAATGACAATAATTCACAAAATGCATCCCAAAAAACCCAAAAGGACAACAAAAATACACAGAAAATAACTCTAAAACACACAAAATGACAGGCAAATATACTAAATCATTACAAAAATAGAAAAAAACATAAAACATTACAGAGAAATGCACAAAAATTAAAAAAAACAAACACAAAATTAGTGAAATATGCACGTCCTCACAAATGCACAAAATGACTCCAAGTCAAACAAATATGACAAAAATACAGAAAATGACTCCAAAAACATGCAAAATGTTAGAAAACGCACAAAAATGACTCATAATCCCACAAAATTACTCTAAAAACACACACAAACAGACAAAATGGCAGAAAAACGGACAAAATCAAAACAAAAATGACTCCTAAAACACACACTATACTATAAAAAAACACCCCAAAAACCCCACACAACAAAAATGCACAAAATGACTCCAAAAACTCACCAAATGTCAGAAAAATACACAAAACAACAACAAAAACACATCAACACTAAATGCTGTCCTGTATTCATGCTCTGATTGGTCATTATTTTAAATATTGACATGAATGTTGATCATGTGACCCTCAGATCAGAAACAATCCCATATTTGTAGCCACGCTGTGATCTTTTATCTAGATCTATGTGCAGTGATGCACCTTTGTATCCAGTGTTTTGGCATGTGATAGCAATGAGTTTTAAAGGTTTAAAAAAAAAAAAAAAAAAAAAAAAAAAAGGGTCAAATATTGGCAGGAGATTTTATTTTGGGAGTTTTCATTAAATGGAAAATTCCACACACAGAAAAAGAGATGCTTGGGTGGTTGTTGTTTTACAGAATACTGTCATTCTTTATACCGCTCCACGGATACTTTCACACACACACACACACACACACACACACACACACACACACACACCTATAGTGTTGGGGTTTCATCATATTTACTGAATAGATTTTCAGTGCACGTGCCTGGACTCAGCCTACAGGGTGAATTTAAAGCGAATGTGAAGGCCTTAGAAACTGCTGTGAAGCGCTAAAAGGGTGCATCCAAGCTGTTTGTCGCTGACGCTCTGAGCCGTTGCCAGCGTCTCCTCCATACTTAGAGCGCTGTCGATAAGAAGCAGCAGCAGAAGAAGAAGTGGGGCCTCTTCATAGACTGCTGAGCAGAACAATCCAATGTGAGCCATGGCTGTAACAGCAGGCATCGATGGACACATCACTGCACAGGCCTGTCCTCCTGCTTAAGGTCCATGCTGCTCTGCTATTGGACTCTTTAAAAGGCATTTTTCATCATTAGCAGGGGGCATGAATCTAAGTATAGCATTGGAGTTGACTCCCAGTCCATATTGATGGATTTAACTGTGGGAACAATAAAGTGTACCGCACACTAAAGATTCCCCTGGCTTCTGGTTCTGTAACCGTAACGGACGAGCAACAAGTAAACAAGACAAGATGAAGAAGATTTACTGGAATCAAACGAGAGAAAAGCTGGACTAACTTTTTAAAGCTGCTGGAGACCATATATTTTATAGAATAGGCCTCATAGATCAATAAACCAAAGATCATTTGCTTGTAAACAAAAAAAAGAAGTAAAAAGTTTGTTTTGATCTCCACTGTAAACACTTTCTTATTGACATTGCTGGAAAAGTTTGGTGCATTGCATTGTGGGATGTGGAGTCCTGTAAATAGATCCACTGAAGTGTTTGTACTTTCTTATTGTGATTTCTTGTGTTTCGTTGCCGAACAAGGACGACAGTGATTGGTTTGACTATTTTTTTTGTTTAAACTGGAAAATGATGATCATGTCAAATGGTGAATGTGGTTAGATTGGCAAAAAACAAGCATGAAATATGGTGAAAAGAGGTTAAAAGTGACAATAATGGGTCAACATATGCAACATTAAGTGTGAAAAGTGGTGGAAAGGGTTTATGAGAGCCGGAGATGTCTTGAAAATGGAAAAATGTGCAGAAAAGGCATTGAAATTTAATGGATAATTGGCAGAAATGGGAGTAATGGAGCAATGGAGGTTTAAGTAGTTTTGTGTAGTTGCAAAAAAAGGGTAAAAAAAATGGGCTCAAATTGTTAAAAGAAATATTCTGTTTCTTGAAAGCATCTGGCAACCCCCTCCCAGTGTCTTGCGACCCCAAATGGGGTCCTGACCCCAAGGTTGAGAACCTTTGGTCTACAGGACACACCTCAATGCAACGCATCACATTTTCACTAACATAATCTTTACAAAAAAAAAACTTTCGAGTAGCAAATTCAACCTTTGACATATTTTTTTTTAGCTCTATGATTTATTGATCCATGACGCCTACATTTGGTCTTAATATGATTTTAAAAATATATTGTCTCCAGCAGCTGTAAAGAGTAACTAAAGCCCAAAACCATATTTTGCTTAAAACAAATTTATTTGACTAAAATGTCGAGTTTGCCAAAAAAATCACTAAACACTACTTCATACCAAAGTATTTCAATTTGATGAATTTTGTTGTAAAAATGTAAGTTGATTTTGCTATTGGCTGAGAATGTTGGTTTGTGACGTTTTGGTGGCTACTTATGTCACTGTTGGCCCCGCCCCCTTATATTAAAAAAGACTACACTATTATAGTAGGTTGCATAGAGAGAATTGTGAATAGAGAGCTATAGTGAGTATTGAGTAGCTAGTTAGCATAGCATAGATTGTTTTCTTGGAGATGTTATAGTATAGACTGGGCGTGTTCGAACTGATCCAGTAGCCCCGCCCATAATCAAGGCATTTTTTGAATTTCCAGCCAAAACCTCAGGGTTTTATTTCTCTTTAAGTGTTTGTGGGTCATGTTTTAGACCTAAAAGTTTTAATATTGTGGAGACATGAGCCAAAAAAAAGCCTTTTAAAATACTAAAAAGGATGAATGAATGCAGAAGACCCATCATACACTGTGTTACTATTCAATTACATTTTCTGTTGGAGTGGATTTGAATTTTTATTGGGTTTAACTGATGTTTTGTGCTGTGTAATTGCTGACCTCTGACTACGCAGGTGGCTGAACTCTGTTCATTCATGGGTGGGATGTTTTAGGAAGCGCTCTGCTTTCCTTTCTTTATTGCTCACTCTGGCCTCGTGCGTCTCCATAAAAAGCAGGGAGGTGGAAAAGGTTTGTGTTTAAAATGTGCTGAAACGGTTTCTGTGATTTCACATCTCAGCAGTAACGTAGTCGAGCTTTAACAATGGACAGCCATCATTTTTCATTTAAACCATAGGAATGTGTCCGTTTAGCTTTGTTCTCTGTATTTCCCTCTGACGTGCTGCTGATGTACCGCCTGAGAATAAAAGGCTTGAGAAACAACAAAGTGAATGACTTCAGGAGGGTTTTAACATTGTGGAGTAATGGGTTTGACGTTCTATGTATGTATGTAAAGAATGTATGGAAAGCTGTTTTAACATCTAAAATCTAAGTTTGACTATCTGCAAATGAAATTGTAGATATTTTTGATTGAATTTTGCTTTGACAAAAAGAACATTTCAGATATCCGCAATGAAATTATGATAGCTACAATGTAATTTTCACTGGGCAAAAATATGTTCGTAGCTGTGTTTCCATTACAGTTTTTTGCAAATTAAAAGCGATATTTCTAAATGTCGACAAAGTATAATAGAGCTTGGAAGGTATCTCAATTGAAGGAGCCTCGTAACTTTTGTGAAATCTCATCCCGTGAGACTTCTCTGCAGGAAGATGGACGCTCCAAACGTCTGTAGAACACTCTGTATTCCTTTGTTGTTTCACGCCTAATGTGGCACTAATAATTAATAAGTCTAATGTGAAGAAATGTTTGGGTCTCCTCATCTGTCCACACATACCGCACCATGTTTTCTCAGAGAGAAGTGGTCATGTGACCAGGTACGTCACATCCTTTGATGTTTATTTGTGGAAAAAGTGTTTCCATTGAGCTTTTGCGATACATTTTGATATTGAAACGTTTGAAATTCCCCCTCATGAAATCATGAAAGCGTAATTTTTTTTTTTGTGATATTTGAGTGTTTTTTCTTCCTCTCAAAATTCATGCGTTTCCATAACCAGTTTATTTTTATTTTTTTGCGCTGTAGATTTGGCGCATTTCCAAGGTTGATGGAAACGCAGCTACTTTTGCCATTCATGTGTACGGGGTTCTAATGCAGATATATTCTACATTTTGGATGTCCACAAATGTAAAGTACAGATGTCTGCAAATGAATGATAGATATACTGGATATCAAATATATCTTGAAGTACAATTTTGACTAAGTAAAAATTAAATTAGAGATCTTAAATTACAAATTCGACGAGACAAATTTCAATTACAGATATTAAATTTCAAATTTGACTAGGCAAAGTTCAATTACAAATATATACGATGTTAATTCCGAATAGTCAAACTTAGTTTTTAATCGTTAAAACGTCTTGCCATACGAAGTTCTTCTTAGTCTTCCTTGATTTCTCCGGTACAGTGAAGCACTATTCATCTCCAGGGAAACAGGCAGAGAACATAACTTCTATTTCATCTCAACATAAGTGCTTTGTGGGGCGTCTGTAACGCTGTTACACCCGTACCATCACACATGTACGCATCACGACGTGACGAAGCCCAGGGCTAAAGTCACTGAATGAATGACATGTCATTTTCAGTTGAGAGGCGGAGGGGGAAATCGATGTCTTTGGTGATCACGCATGCAGATTTCACCGCTTCCCCACTTCATCGAGGCCGATGACACCGATAGGCCGACACATGATTGCCTTCCAGTTGAGGCCAACGCAGCAGATTTGCTGAAATGGCAGGTTTATTGATCGCAGACAGAAAAATGCATAAAAAGCTGCTTTTGTTCAGCCTGTGGAAGTTCAATGAGCTAAGTAGCATTTCTACTTTTTTTTTTGTAAGATATATGAAAAGAACCAGGGTGAGTTGTTGATGGATTTTTTTCTCTTTCTCTCCCAAGTGTGTCTGAGATGGCCACAGCTGGAGCAAAGTGGATCTATTGATTGTGGGAGTTTCACTTTTCAAACATAGCCGTTTTTATTTATTTTTTTTTAGAGCCGGCTTCGATTTTTGAAAAAAATATACCCTTTTCTTTCAGATAATCTTTTCTGTCACTGGAATGAGAAGAATTTAAAGATAAGTAGTCAGTGTTGAAATGACATCGTGGTTATAGGCTATCCCTTTATACTGAATAACATTACTTATTATGAGTACATGTAGCAATGCTGCTATGTTTAAGTCTTTGGACAGAAATAAAGTTTAGTTTAAATCTTTAGAATTGCTTTGAGTTCATAGAGATGTCTCATACCAACAACTAGGAATACTCAGATTTGTGTACTCAAGGTATAACATACTGATATGATTAATAAATGAACCATTTTTAAAGAAATTTGAATATCCATCTTAAATTTCCCAAATTCTGTTTCAGAATTTAACCATTTCAGCCTCATTTTTACACTTTTCTGTTTTGGTTCCATTTCGTCATCTTTCCTCGTTTAGATTATTTGACTGGCTATTCATAGAAATAGCTAATATGGTTACCATGTTTGGTACAACATCGTATCAAACATACTAAATAGGACTAACAGAATCAACTTGTGTTATTACTACATTATATTTACTTCAGATAATTTACATACACTGGGTGATTACGCTGAAATGACGCAAGATTATGTTGCAAGATCAACTTTAGCCACAATGCTAACCGTCAGCTTCCAGTTTAACAGGAAATATCCCATTGAAATGTGTGGTATGATCCCACATCATTATTTTTGAACCCTTTAATTACAAACAACCTGTGAACATCACAGTTTGCATAAATTGTGTATAGCCGTGGGATTGGGGAAGTAACACTTCTGCTGTGACATGTCACCAGATAAACTGATCACCAATTTAGCTAATACACCATCAGCTAAACCTGTCTTTGCGTCATATTTGAACGCAGTCATAAATATGTGAACCAACACATTAAAAACACACTTCAGATGAAGCTCTGCATTCATTTTCAGTCACAGGATAACATGATCACAAGTTGAACTGTATCATGTCAAGAGATTTTGACATAGTTGTGCGTTTGTTAAAGGTCCCATGTCATGCTATTTTTCACCCATTTCCATTTGTTCTAAGAACCCCAAAAACATAGTATTTGAGGTTTATTTTCCCAAACTCATCTGTTTTCCAGAGTTTTAACCTCTGAAAAGTCACTTTCTGAACAACTCAACTACAGGCTGATTTGTGGCCTACTTATGCATATTCATGAGTGGGCGTGTCTATAGATGGGACACTGACTCTCTCCTCCCACCCACTCCGTAGCCTAGCTCATGTTGCTCTATCAACACGAGCGTGGGGGCGGGGCATTCACCGGTACATACATAGACTGTAGAAAATACATACACAGTACTGCACGAAGGACGCTAAAATACTCACCTTCGTGGGCGTGTCAGTTTACATGTCAATCACGACAGAGAGCTTCCTGGAGGCGTGGCTTCTCCAGCTCAGTGCCACGTCAAATTTGTCATCAAAGCGGGAACGTGTCATCAGATTGTAGCGAGGTGTTTGTGCTCCCCCTGCAGTAAGAAAGGAACAAATCACCCTCTAACTAACGATTGATGAAATCAATGAAAAAACACTTTGGGCATGTGTATGAAGCCATAATAGACCTTTATCATGTTTAAAACACAGAAAAGTTCATTTTTAACGTTCTAGACATTCAATCACCTGTTTTCTGGTAAAATAAAAAGTGATATTGTCACAGAACATGAATGTAAGGCTATTTCTGTGTCATGTTAAGGCTAGAGAGTAAACATTTTGTGATTTTCGTTTTTTTCCGTCGGTTTTGCACAATCATGGCAAATCAAAGGCCCTGAGTAACGAGCAGATCTGCAGCCCTCCAGGACTGAAATCAGCCAACGCAGCAGTGAAGTCAGTTTGTATGCGACACACAGAAACAGGCATGAAGATGGATTGTTAAGAGAACGTCTTGCAGTGTATTCAGTAATTGTTATTAATCCGCGTGTCAGCGGATTCTCACTCGGCTCAGCCGTGTGTTCATAAAGCTCCGTTAATTAGGCTGATTGATTGGACGCTGGGAACTCGTCAGAGCTCTTCTCCCCGTCTGGCCTAATAACATCAGATTGCTCTCTTTTCCACATATTCCCCTACTACACACACACACACACACACACACACCTGGAGCCTGCTCAGCTGTCGTAGCTCTGCTCCATCCTGTTCACTTTTCTCTTTGACATGAATATTCAGGCAGGATTTACAGTCATGAAACAACCATCTAGGTCTAAGTGTGAGACACTACATCATGTAAACACCTGCAGATTGCAGCTCTTCTATTCCCCTCTTCTCTTCTCACCACTCTGTAATCTCTCATTTGTCCGTGTCTCTTAGATACATATCACTATTCCCTAAGCTTAGAAAACAGCCTTACATCAGCTGAGTCAGCTGTTTACCTGTGTCGATGACTGTGTTCCAATGTACTCATACTAAGTCTGACTGTCAAAATGAGTATGTAGTGCGTTCACATAGGGCTGCTCAATTATAGAGAAAAAAATAACAATTACGATTATTTTCGTTATAATTGAAATCAGTATTATTGAAACAGTTATTTTTCCACCAAAAAGTTGTTTTTTATACAATACTTTATACAATAATAATGATTATGTTCACTTTTGCACAAAACACTTCTTGCACGTGATGCGACTTTGCTCTAAATATTCATTTTTTGCTGCGTTTTCTTCTGCCACGCTTCAAGACCGCTAGCAACAACTTTCCTCGTGTTAGCATGCAGGCTAGCTTTAGCTTTGAGGGGGCGTGGCAGAGGAGCATGCATGCGTGTGTGCATTAAACAACACAAAGTTAGTAGTGGACTGGCGCCCTGTTCAGGGTGTACCCCCGCCCAGCGCCCTATGAGCACCGGCAGACCCCCGCGACCCTGTTAAACGGGAATAAGCGGGTATGAAAATGGATGGATGGATGGAAGTTAATAGTGATCATCATTTTTTCTTGTGTGCCAAGCTATGTTCTTTATAGATATCCTAAATGGTGGAAGTTTGTTTTATTTAGCAAATAAAACATATGCATAATCTAAAATATAATATTTTTAAAATGTTTGAAATCTTTTTATTAATTATGTTGTTTTTATAATCATTGAGTGTAATAATCGAAGTTGTAATCAACACACAGCCTTACGTTCACATTAGATAGTATGAAAAGATTGAGTATGTGAGAAATACCAGGATGTTTACTATACGGGGACATTTTTTTTTAAAGTATGCACGGTGGGCATACTAGTCATACTCAACCGTCCCATGATGCATTGGGAGCGGAATGTAAAATGGCTTCAAGCTAAAAATCAAACATCCTCTTTTCAACATAAAAGCATCTCTTATTGTCTTCCATTAATTTTTTTGAACACTTTTACAAATAGGGCTCTTGTTTTGAAGTTCACAGGAAGTTTAGTCAGTAGCACAATGGAGGGTCTCAGAAAATCTCTGAAAATGTGTGAATGAAATGTATCTACGTGAGTTTTAATCATACTAACCATACTTACTGTATATAGTAGACAGTATATACTTTAGAGAATTTAACTTTGTTGTATGTTTGACCAAGGCAGCGTTTATTTGGACAGAGTGGAACTTTGATGAGAATTGTCCCAGTTTCATTTGTTCCTCACAGGTCAGCAGTCAGTGATTTTGTTTGAGTTTTAAAAGAAAAATCTTTACAAAGGGACATTTTTTACAGTCCCAACAGTCGGCTAAGCTACTTTTCTTGAAAATAACTGCTTCATGCTTCATTCTTTATTATTCCCCTTTCCCAGTTTAGTAATAAAAAGTGACATTGATGTAAAACAAACTATTTTTATTATCGATCATATAAAAGTTTGACCTTGTTTTGACTGTTGCTTTAAAGCTGCAGGAGACAATAATTCTGTTTTATCAGATAAAGACGCAGTGTAGGCCTCATGGATCAATAAATCAAACATCATTTGCTTGGAAAAGAAAAGATGTAAAAAGAAGAAATTGCTGCTTGAAAGTTTGTTTTGATCATCACTGTAAACACTCTCTTATTGACATTGTTGGAAAAGTTTGGTGCATTGCATTGTGGGATGTGGATTCCTGTAGAAGGATGCATAGAAGTTTTACTTCATTCTTATCATGCTTTTTTCTTGTTTTGTGTGTTTTTATTGGGTTTTGTGTACATTTTTCAGTCATTTTTGTGTATTCACAAGTCGTTTTGTGTGTTTTTGGAGTCACTTTGTGCGTGTTTTTCTATTGTTTTGTGTATGTTTTGAACTTTTATGGGTTTTCGATGTTATTCTGCATTTTTCAGTTGATTTGTTGTATTTTTTGTGTTTTTCTGTATGTGAGTGTGTATTTTTGTTTGTGTATTGCAGTGTCATTTTGTGTATTTCAACAGTAATTCATGAATCGTTCTGCTTTTTTGTGTTTTTTTGGAACTGTGTTTGTTTTTGTTTATTTAGTGTATTTGTTTTAGTTGTTTTGTGTGTGTTTGCTGTATTATAGCGCCATTTTATGTGTTTTAAGAGTAATGGTGTGCTTTGATTGTTATCTTTGATGTATTTCTCTGTTTTGTGTTTTTTTGCCAATTTTTGTTCATTTTTATTGACATTTAGTCGATAATATTTTAGTTGTTTTTGGGTTTTTTGTTGAGTTTTGTTTGATTTTGTCTGTTTTTTTTTTGTGTGTATTTTTTATTGTTACTTAGTGTTGACATCTAGTGCATTTTTAGTCGTTTTGTGTGTGTTTTTGCGTAGTGTGTTGGGTTTCATATTTCTTCTAACTTTTTAAATCACACTTTCTGGGGAATAATTGTTATGACAAGTCCAACAAATTAAACAGCGAGAAAGAATAAAGCGTCAATCATTACATAATTTTAGCTTTTCTTAACGTCATTGTACACGCCTCCTTTAAACTTTGTGTGCGGCTCCAAAATAACCCACAAAAAAGTGTTAAAAGTAGGACTCAACCAAAGGATAAGTGGTAAATGTAAGAAATCAGACATTCAAGAACCCTCTGTTTTTGTTCTGAAAAGTCTCTCTATACACACACACACACACACACACACACACACACACACACACACACACACACACACACACACACACACACACACACACACACACACACACAGCAATATAAAATACCCTGAAAGAACACAAACTATTACAATTAAACACATTTCATGACTGAAGGATGCTGTAGATTCTTCCAGCACTGAGAATTTGATATATTTGTTTGTGCTCACTTTTACTTTTGTCACTTATTAAAAGCTCAGAGTGGGAGGTTTGTCTCTGATCGACCGTTTCTTCTGGCCTGTGATTTAAAAAATAGCAACAACAACGTCTTAGTGATAGAGTTTTGGATCTACACACTTTGTGTGTCGTTATTAGAGCTCCAAACGTAGATGGATGAGAGCATCCAGACCCCTCAACATAATCTCTCTGTTTGCTGATGAAAGACTCCATGTTTGTGGGAACATTTACAGATACATATATGAATTAAAGAAATCAATGATTGAAAGGAAATGAATGGGCCGTGGATTAATTGTCCTTAGTGTGTGTTTGTGTGTGTGTGTATTTTTGTGTTGCTACATATTGACTGGTTTAAAATGGGATCAGGAAAAAGCAAAACAAACACAATGACTCAACATCTGAGTGTGTTTTTCTGTTTTTTAATGAGAGAGGGCCAGCTATGAGGATGATTGTTGATGTATGTATATATTGATGTAAAATAAACAATTTTATTATCAATCATATAAAAAATTGACCTTGTTGATTATTTGCTTGGAAAAAAAGATGTGAAAGGCAGAAATTGCAGCTTGAAAGTCCTTATTAACATTGTGGGAAAGGTTTGGTGCAATGTATTGTGGGATGTGGAGTCCAGGCGGGTGTATAGAATTGTTTTTACTTCATTGTTATCGTGCTTTTGTTTTTTGTGTATTTGTAAATTTTTCAGTCACGTTTTGTGAGTTTTTTTTAGCTTTTTTCTGTATTCTTTGAGTCATTGTGTGTGTGTGTGTGTGTGTGTGTGTGTGTGTGTGTGTGTGTGTGTGTGTGTGTGTGTGTGTGTGTGTGTGTGTGTGTGTGTGTGTGTGTGTGTGTGTGTGTGTGTGTGTGTGTGTGTGTGTGTGTGTGTGTGTGTGTGTGTGTGTGTGCGCGTGCGTGCGTGCGTGCGTGCGTGCGTGCGTGCGTGCGTGCGTGTGTGTTTCTAGTTGTTTTATGTGTATTTATTGTCAATTTGTGTATGTTTTGAACTTTTTTTTAGTTATTTTATACATTTTTAGTGAGATTTGGTGTATTTTTTTTAGCCATTTTGTGTATTCCTGGAGTTCTTTTGTGTATTTGGTGTATTTATTGTCAATTTGTGAATTTTTTTAAGTTTTTTGTGCGTTTTGGTTGTTGTTCTGCATTTTTCAGTCAAATTGTGTGCTTAGAGTCATTTTGTGTGTGTGCGTGTGTGCGTGCGTGCGTGCGTGGTTTTATTTTTGTTTTTGGTGTATTTTATTGTCGATTTGTGGATGTTTTGAACTCTTTTGTGCATTTTTGTATATTTTTCTTGGTACTTAGTGTTATAGTGCCCTTTCGTGTATTTGAAGAGTAATTCTGTGCTTTTAATTATCTTTGGTGTATTTTTCAATTGTTTTTTTGTTTTTTGGTGGTTTTTTTGTCTATTTTTGTTGACATTTAGTGCATAATTTAGTCGTTTTGTTTGTTTATTGTGTTTGGTTTCGTATTTCTCCCAACTTTTTAAATCACACTTTTGGGGGCTCTTTGGGGAAGAGCTGTTATGAGAAGTGGGACAAATTAAGCAGTGTTTATTTCTGTTGTCGTTCCGTGCAAGCTGAAATGCTCGTGTTAGATGTGAAGTGGTCGCTCTTTTTTTAATGGAAGAACAAACCACATAAAGGAGCTCTTCATGACTCTGAGCGCTGCTCTTATGACTGCTGTGTTTCCACTGTTCTCACACGTGTTTTCTTCAACTCCAGAGCATTAAACTAGATCCCCTCTAAAAGCTTTAAGGTCTGTTTTGGCTGAAGCTTCTTCTTTTTCTTTTTCTTCTTCTTTTCTCCAAATCCTCAACATTACTCTCTTCATTTTTTGGAACTGGAGTCCACGAGAGGAGGAGGAGGAAACAGGGAGAAGTTTTAGACGGGTTTTTTTTTAGTGTTTGCGGGTTGGAGATGGATCCTGGTTACAAGTCCATGTGGTCCTGATACACACACACACACACACACACACACACACACACACATGAGCCGTGCTGGCCTGTTCTGCTCCACTGAGGTTTGACTCTCACTTCTCACCTGCTGTGAGTTACAGTAAATGTACAACCTGCTCAACACACACACACACGTTTGCAACACAAACACTGTGATTCCTCCTCTCGCAGACGGTTCTGATTTAGGAATCATGGCAGTGTGTGGCTCTTTGATTTTGTCTGCTAGTCAAGCTGAAAATGTTTCTTTTGATGGTTTTTTGGCCGAGGCTCCTTTTACCTCCTTCTACCTGTCAGCTACTCCTTACTGCTAGTTCTTCTGGATTTACACACACACACACACACACAAAAGAAAGACAACCGTGAGCTGCTCTCCACTGAAGCTCATCCTGCAGATCATCTTTCATCATTATTTTTCATCAGCGTCTGTAGAACACTGACTGTTGTCTTATATTATTCTGACTTCAACCACTAGTGATGGATTCAAACCCCACGCAACACGTTTCAGATGCATCCACTTCTTTCTTTATCTCTCTCACCAACTAATGTAGATTTTAGACCACAGAGTACATCCCAGTTTTATCCCAGATGTTTGCAGAGTAGGATTTCATTTATGCGTGCCCGACTCAATTCCCAGAAAGTTCTTAGTTTTTAAGAGATAGATTTGTTGTTATAAATAAATTGTCTTGGTTATGTATTTTTTATTCTCTTTTTAATTAACAGCTATGCAAGTGTTATTATTGCAGTGAAATAATACATTTATTTCAATGATAAATATATAATAATAATCATAGTAAATGAATAAATAAATAATCAAAAAAAATATAAATATATATAACAATAATAATAAAATAAAAATAAAAAGAGGACGCAGCATTACATCTTGTTGAGGGGAAAGTAACATAAAAGCAAGGAATGTGTGTGCGTGTGTTTGTGTGTTTGTGGAGCGAATATCTCTCCGACGCAGTGTGTGTTCAACCTGAAACTTTGTCAACTGCTTCCAAATACCCCGAGTGTGTGCATCCGTAATTTTGGTCATTCCAAAACCAATTGAAAATTAATTTGAAATGACCAATCCACACTGTGGAACTCCTGTCAAACATTGTTTTAGAACACTGATGATGTCATCAACAGTGATGTCATCAGAGTTCCAAGAATGTTCAAACTGATGATGTCAACAATACAATTCAATTTAAATACATTTATAAGCACATTTTTAACATTCAATTTCAAAACGAACTGAACAAATTCAGTCTTACATGAATCATGTGATGGTCAAGCATTTTGGATTTCCGTTGTCGTAACTCTATCTCTAAACGGCTCTGAGTAAAACATGTTAAAAAAAATACATTCTGGAAGAAAAAATATGTCATATTATAGACAGTACAACAATATTATAATTGTTATTATTATTATAGTGTTTCTGGTTTGTTTTTTTCACACCATCCACTAAGTCACGTTCCTTATATTGTTTAAAAAAACTTAACTTGGCAAATAAAACTATTCTGATTCTTATATTTGTGATATTAAAATGAGGTGATGATCCGTAAGAGGTTGGGAACCACTGGTGTAATGGTTAGAAAGTTTTGTTTTTTAAAGTCGTGACTCATTGTTAAAGATTAAAAAAGATTAAATCAGGGGTTTTCGCCTTTAATTGGCCATGGAATGTTAGTACATTAATGGAATTCGTCCTCTGCATTTAACCCATCCCTGAGGAGCAGTGGCGCCTGGGGAGCAGTTCGGGGTTAAGGGACTTGCTCAACATCCCACAGTGACGGCCCAGGTGAGGCTTGAACCGGCAACCCTCCGATTACAAGCCCAGCGTCGTTAACCACTAGGCCACCACACCTGTACAGTATGTCAGGAAGTGTTTATTTCCACCTCTAATCTATTGAAACAACTCTACTGTACTTTATTTTGCATACTTTTATTGAGGAATAATGAATGATTTTGATGGTTGTACCTTTTATAAGAGGAACCTTTGATGCTGATTGTCCTTTGATGTTTGTTTTCTCACTGAATCTCAGCACATTCTGATAAACTTTTAACTTCTCTCCGTCATCTTAGTTCATCTTAGTGATTAATGGTGAATGTGAAGAAGCGCTGAGAAAGCTTAGCGTCCCATCTCCCACACGTCTTTACACTGCTGTGTGTGTGTGTGTGTTTGTGTGTGAGATGGAGACGCCATCAATAGTCGTATCGATGACTACGGTGAAAGCTGGTGGAAATGTGCTGCTTTTCTATTGATCTCTGATCCATTATGAGCTGTTATTAAACGGCCCAATGAATGACGGGGAGCGGGTCATCCATCATAAGTCGACGCCCCCGCTGCTCGGCGTGTGCGTTTTTTATTTATTTTTTTATTTTCTGTGATCCTCTTCATCTCTTTTTCTCTCAACACAATAGATGCAAAGAAAAGCTTTTTATTTCAGTTTTTACGATAAACAAAGTCATTCAGAAAACTTTTTACT